>NW_026615294.1:0-207094 GCF_030052815.1 Hevea brasiliensis
TTCTACTATGTAAGATTTCCATGGGTTCAAGAATCAGGTCATTTGGACACCACTACACAAAGTTATGGCCATTTGAACAATCACTGTTCATATGGTCATTTTTTCAGTTCCAGAATTTGGTTGCCCGGATTTAAGTCAATTTTAGGTTACTTTGCGTTGGTTTTTTGGGCAGGATTTCTTCATGAAAAATGTGACATTATGTCCCTAGTTTCACTTCCAATTAGCCTTATACCAATTGAAGCTACACAATTCAATTTATGGCTGCCCAAACCCGCTGGACTCAAGGTTCAGAATTTCCAGCAAAAGGGTAGCACCTCCAATTCATAATTCAATGCCACAATTACTTCCATTTTAAGGTCAAACCATGTTAAATGGTCACTAATTGACCTTAAGAACACCAATTTATCAACAATTTGCAAAACCCTAATTTTGGCTTAAACCCTAATTCCCAATATCTCAATCTTACACCATACATGGAAATTAAGGTTCTAATCTACATGTACTCAACAAATTCATCACTAATCAACTTTAACTTAAGTGAAAACCATCATAACCCTAACCTACCCATGACTACCGAAATTCAAGAGTGGTCTAACATGCATATTTTTGTTTCTTTTCCAACAATTTCTAACTCAATAAAGGTCCTAACAAAAAAATATAGAGAGAGAGAGATGAGAATTGGCACTAACCTTGAATTGAGTCACTTCTAAGCTTGCTAAACTTTTTTTCTTCTACTTTTTTTTGCTGCTTAATGCTTTCTCAAGATGCAAGGTCAAATTTTTGTGAAGGGAAGAAGGGATTTTATGGTATATTTGGCTAGGAAATGAAGCTTACATGGAGCAAAAGTGGTGGAGTTCTTTCTAGAGCAAGGTTCAGCCAAGCTTCCCAAGGAAGAAGATGAGCTGATTTTTCTTTTAATTTGACATCTTTTTTATCCCTTTTATATGTAGTTGTCTTAGGTTAATTGGTGAAAAATTTTAATGACATCATTATTGCATAATGCTTATGTCATAATTACCTTTTAATTTCATTTTATTTTATTTTCTTTTCTTCTTTCTTTTACTCATTTTTAATTAAATTTTTATCAATATTTATTCATATTTTATGTCATAAATCTCACTTAAATGGATATGTTGGTAAAAAAATCATCTATGAGGGTGAAATGACCAAAATGCCCTTCGTTTTGTTTAATGAGCTAAAATTATCTGTATTGATTTACATAATTTTTCTTATATTTTCTTGCCATTCTATTATCATCTAAACCATAAAAATCCTTCATTTAAGTCCTACTAATTATTTCACAGGGTTCCCCATGGGTCTAAGGTTACTAATTGTCTTCATAGTCACTTCTCGTTAGGGTTACCCATTGCTATAGCTTCGGCTCATTTAGCCTCTTTGCATTTCATCTCTTAAAATTTTTCCTTAATTTTTCTTGTCATTATTTAGGTTATTTATAACTCCTCACTCTATTTAAGTATAGTTTCAGACATTCTAGTTGTCCAGACAGACGTTAGTCATCGAAACAGTAGAATGTATGGACTACCTAAAGTAAGGACATTACATGCAAGATACAAAATAACTAAAATAGCCTAGCAAGTCCTACCAAAATGCACTGCGAAGTGAGGTGACACGCTGGACACTGGCTGCAGATCTGTACTCCCAAAAATCTCAGTCTGGAGTCCACTGGGTTTTATCTTCAATACTTACGCGATGGAAAAACCAACGCGCTAAGCATTTCTGCTTAATGGTGCAATAATACAATAAAAATATAATATATAAATAAAAGTAATATTCTCCTATTTGTAATACTTATTAGAAAAATGCATATTTAATGAAATATAGATTTGTTTAAGGCTAATTAAAATTTATGATATCAACTCCTTTACGCATCTTATTAGTTGGTTCTATAATGATTTTAAATATCATTTTACGTTTTATTGATCTTTGGGAATATTTATTTTATTAGAATCTTTCTTTTTCTTTATCTTGATATTCAATTTCCCTTTTTGTTTCAACACATATTTAATCTCATTAATGCTTTTCACTGTCCAAGTAACCTATAACAGAATGATTGGACTGGATAAGCGGGTAAACTAGCACTGGACACACTTGTGTCACGGGCTGTCATACCATAAGACACATAATGTCAACCAAGTATGCAACAGAATAGCTAAAAAAGCCATGATAGCAATCGAGCATAAAGCCATTTACATCATCATGTAATAGAATGGCTGGAAGCCATAAATAACAGAATGGCATAAAGCCATGATAATAGAATGGCATAAAGCCATAAGTAGTACTGCAAAAACAGAACCCTACTGGCATGCCAATTTATCCAATCCATACAAACATGTGTAAGCATACATGAGCAATTTAGATTAATAAGTATTCACAGGTTATACATTATCATCACATTTTATATTCATGCTTTATAGCATTTTCGGTTTCAATCATGTAGGGAACATGGTCCCAAATACATATTCATCTTATATTCAAGCTCATGGAGCTAATGGTATTGAATACCAACTATATTCCAAGTCATTTATGTAATGTTTCATAAATTCCAGAATTTCAGTCTTGATTTCACTCTCATTTTAAGTCAAGCTACAGTAGTAATTTGACCACACTTTCTTCATGAAAGTTATTCCTTATTGTCTTAAGTTTAATTTCCTTTTTAAATCATCTAATTTAGAGTTTTCTAGCTCTAGTTATAGACAATTAACCAAGTATTGGTCCAGTGACCAATACTGTTCCAGAATAGGGCAGATTTTTGAACCCAATTTTATCAAGCTAGTTGGACTAGTTGCAGCTATAATTTGGCCTAAGTTTCTTCATATGAATTTTTCCCCTATTCTCATGGTTACACAAGTTCAAGAATCACTAAATTTGAGGTTTTCTAGGGTGAGTTATGGCTAATTAACCAACCTGGACTCCTAACCCTATCCATGCAGGATTTTAGGTTTAGGTTAGTATTTGCAACTCATATTTGAGGTCCTTACACTCAAAATTTGAGTAAGGTTTCTAAACCAAAATTGTAGCTCTATTTCTTAAGTTTTCAGTTCAATTTGACTCATCTCAAGTGGAGTTTTCTACTGGAAGTTATGATTCATTTACTATTCGGGTGTCAAAAGTCAATTTGTCCAGGTGCAGGAATTTCCAGATTAGGAATTCCCGAATTCTCCTAGTAATTTTCCTAAATTGCACTGGGTTCTGGGTTCTGGTCCAAATATCAAAGTTGTAGTTCTAAGTCTTATGAATATTTTGGCTTTTGAAATACTGCATTTTCAATTTTGTAGACTGTGTTATGACATTTTTTCCACAACTGGTCAAATAGTCAAAAATCCAAAATTTCTAGGTTAGATTTGGTTCTGGCAGATTTGTTGGATGAAATTTGCTTAGCAAATTGGTTTGGTTAGGGTCAGAATTAGGGTTCCTGATCTTTATGAAAAATGTTCTACTATGTCTAAGCTTTTCATAAGTTCAAGAATCAGGTCATTTGGAGCTTCCTAGAGTAAATTATGCCTAATTGAACAAATACTATTTATTTAGTCATTTCTGCCTAGGTCCAGGACACTGATTCTAGATTCAAGTCAATTTTAAGGCAATTTTTAGGCAGTTTCTGGGCTAAGTTTCTTCATAAAATTTGTGGCTTTAGGTCTTAAGTTTCATCTTCAATTAGCCTCATACTAATTGGAGCTATCTAGCTCTACTTATAACCATGTAAGCACACTAGACTTAGAGGTCTAGAAATCCAGTACACAAGCAACACTTCCAATCACTCAATTCACTCCAACAACTAGTTTCAAAACTCAACCAAATTTCATCAAATGGTCAATAATTGACCTCAACCACTTCAATTGAGCATCAAAACACAAAACCCCCAAATTCTCATTAAAACCTAATCACCAAAATTCCCAATTTCATACAATCACAAGGTATTCAATTCATAATTCATATATACTCATTCAACAACATTAATAGGCAAATTAAATCAAGACAAATCATCAAAATCTCATCTCCTCTAAGGTTAACTGAAACCCTAGTTTGTCCCTACATACTTATTCTCTTCATTTTTCTAATTAATTTCTTCTAAATTCTACTCAATTTCAAGGTAAGAAAAATATGGAAGATGAGAACTTGCACTAACCTCACTTGTGTGAATCCCAAGCTTGCCAAAACTCAACTTCTCTACTCCTTTTTGCTTCCAAACTCTTCACCAAGATGAAATATTAAGGTTTAGTGTTGGTGGCTAGGGATTTGGTGGTGAGAATTGGAGAGAAATCAAGCTTGATTGAGATGAAAATGGTGGAAGGAGGGCTCTCATGGTGGTTCAGCCAAATTGGAATGAAAGAGGAAGAAGACCAATCTCTCATTTAATACAATTTGTCTTATGTTTAAGTATTTATCCTAATGTAATTGAATTAAATTTTTAATGATGTCATTATGTCATCATGCTTGATCATGCTTATGTTATCATGTGATAAGGCTTATATCATAATTCAATTATATTTTCTTTTCCCCTTTCCATTACACAATTCATGATTTTAATTCATTTTAAATGTTTTATTTTCACTCATTTTCATTGACATTTAGGTCAAAGTTCAACTTTGAGGGTGAAATAATCAAAATGCCCTTCATTGTGTTCATCACATCATAATTGCCTTTACCGATTAGCATTAAAGTTTCTTGCATTTCCTTGACATTTCTATTGTTATTAATCTTCATTAATTCTTCAATTTAGTCCCAAATAATTATCTCATAGGGTTCCCCATGAGTCTGGGGTTGGCAACTATATCCACAGTCGCTTCCCAATAGGGTCACCCATCGCCGGAACCTCGGCTCCTTTAACCCAATTGCTTTTCATTTTTTTTATTTCTCTTTGATTTTACTTAACTATTATTCTGTTATTTATGGCTCCTCACTCTAGTTTAAATATAGTTTCAGACATTATGGCTGTCCGATTTGACGTTAGTCACCGGAACAATTGAATGTACGAAACTACCTAAAATGAGGATTTCACAATTCTTTCCCTCTAAATAAAATTTCATCCTCGAAATTTACCTGATGTAAGTAGTCATGGAACTGGTACCTCCTTGCTTCTTCACTTCACCATGTTGCCTCTTTAATGCCTAGATTCGGCTCCTCCCGAGTCTCCATGGCATATACTCATGGTACTACCCTAGCTTCGGGCCTCTCTACTATTTCAGAAGCAGCCTTCTGTCAAGTATCAGCTGCTTCTGTTGTAACGGTCGGGCTCCAACCACTAGAGGAATTGTCCGCTTTGGCCATAAGCCTCACGGTTTTGTCCCATAGGTGGAATGGAGAACTTCCTAGTAGGTCACCCATCCTAGGATTTCTCTCAAGCGAGCATACTTAACCCTGGAGTTCTTCCAACTCTCTAGGCCATTCCACCAAAAGACGCCTCTAGTCATTAGTTCTCCCATTTTATATATCATTACTTTTTGAACCCAAGACCATCTCAGCATTTCTGATGTGGAATTTGCCTAAGGACCTTTCTCCCCTTTGGGACTCGCCTCCTCGAGGTTTGCCCCACCATCGCTCAAGAGGCCACAGAGTGCTCTAATACCAATTCAATTGTGTTGGCCATCAAGTTAGTATTGTCCACTTTGGCCCAGCCCATACTAGGCCTCACGGATTTGTCCCTTGGGCTTTTGCACCCAAAAGCGCGCTAACCAGTATTCCAAGACCACCCAATTTAAGTCCAAAATCTCTCCCATACTTTGTCGATGTGGGATTTGCCTAAGGGAGAGATCCTGGACTTAAATTGGGTGGTCTTGGAACACTGGTTAGCATGTTTTTGGGTGTAAAAGGGACAAAACTGTAGGCTCAGTATGGGTCGGGCCAAAGTGACAATACTAGCTGGGCCTGCTGTTACACCTGCTCTACCAGGTCTCCTACCCCTTTAAACTATAGGGGCAGGTCTATCAGCTTATACTGGAGTTATTGAACCACTCTTCTAGGGGCAATCTCTTATGTAATGATCCGTAGCCCCACACTTAAAACACCCTCCAGTTAGCAATCAACATTCCCCTCTATGTCTCCTACTACAGTGGGTACATTCTAGTACTGGGATTGATTCCCTTATTATTGTACTCGGAGAACTAGCTATAGATATCTCAGACTGGCCTCTCTGGCTTGGTGTCTAATCCTGTGAACCCTTGAGCTTTTTACTAGTAGTTGGCATACTCGACTGTCCTGGTCCAGATTCTCTCGTATGTTGTCTATCTCTCCTACTCTGCTTACTGTTTCTAACCCTTTCCACATTTAATTCAGTCTCTACTAACTGAGAGAAATCAATGATCCTCAAGGCCATAACATGCAACTTAATATTACTATTTAATCCCTCTTTAAATCTTCTACATCTTTTAGCTGTAGTCAAGACTATCTCCTTGCCATATCTGCTCAATCTGACAAATTTCCTTTCATATTCAGAAACTGTCAATTGCCTCAGCCTTAAACTGATGAACTCTCTCCTTCTTGCCTCCAGATACACATTACTGATATATTTCTTCCTGAACTCAGCCAAGAAGAAATCCCACATCAACTACTCTAGCTGAACCACATGTGAGATTGTATCCCACCACATATAAGCTTCCTCCTAGAGTAGAGATACTGCACACTCTAAACTCTCCCCAGGAGTATAGTGAAGCTGCTGAAGGACCCTCTCTGTCCTTTCCAACTAGTACTTAGCAGCTGAAGGGTCATCTTCCTTCTTACCCTTGAAGTCTACAGCCCCATATTTTCTGATCTTCTCTAAAGGAGATCTTTGTGGGGTTGAGGTTGAACTTGTGGGATTGCTCCAGTCATCCGTCTAAAGAACTCTGTCATCTGCTCAAACAAAGCCTGTTGGGGTTGTGTAAACCCCTCTGGCACTGGTGGAGCAGGACCTCTCCTGCCTCCCACATCACCCCCAGCCAGGGCATAGCTTTCTACTTCTTCCTCTACTGCCCTTTGTGATTCAGGGTCCATGGGTTAACCTAAAATAACCAGAGAAACAGATCTGCATTAGTGTCACCTCGACTCTTGCAAATGCAATGCATGACATACACTCTATCTCTTTCTATCTATATATGCCTAGGAACACCTAAACCGTGCTCTAATACCACTAAATGTAACACCCCTTACCTGATCTACAGTGTAGCTGAGCAAGGAATGCTACATTCTGTGCTGGAGCACCTTACCTTATCTTACTTTATTTAAATTTATTTTAAATGCCATTTTAAAACTCAATTGTCATACTTTATTCCTTATTAATTTTTATTTTTCCTTTATTATTTATTTTCGAATATTTAAATGGGGAAAATGGACGGAGTTTCCTCTGTTTTATTAACATTTGGCGAGTTATACTATTCACCTATTTAAAAAATATTCGATATCAATTCATATACTCATCAACATTCTCAATTTTAGTTCATAATCTCAATCCACAATTCTCAATTTCAAGTCATCAAATTCATTCAAATTTTCATCCATTCATGCTCAATTTATACATAAAATTTTCAACTTTATTAATTACATCATATACAAATTTAACTACATGAACTCTTAATTTACATTACAAACTTTTGTTTATATACAAGATACAAAATAACTAAAATAGCCTAGCAGGTCCTATCAAAATGCACTGCGAAGTGAGGTGACACACTGGACACTGGCTGCAGATTTATACTCCTAAAAATCCCAGTCTAAAGTCCACTGGGTTTTATCTTCAGTACCTACACAATGGAAAAACGAATGCGCTAAGCATTTCTGCTTAGTGGTGCAATAATACAATGAAAATATAATATATAAATAAAAGTAATATTCTCCTATTTGTAATACTTATCAGAAAAATGCGTATTTAATGAAATATAGATTTATTTAAGGCTAATTAAAATTTATGATATCAACTACCATATGCATCTTATTAATTGGTCCTATAATGATTTTAAACATCATTTTATATTTTATTTTTACTCATTTTGATTGACATTTAGGTCAAAATTTAACTCTAATGATGAAATAACCAAAATGCCCTTCATTGTATTCATCACATCATAATTGCCTTTACCGACTAGCATTAAAGTTTCTTGCATTTCCTTGACATTTCTATTGTTATTAATCTTCATCAATTCTTCAATTTAGTCCCAAATAATTATCTCACAGGGTTCCTCACAAGTCTGGGGTTGGTAACTGTATCCACAGTCGCTTCTCGATAGGGTTACCCATTGCCGGAACCTCAGCTCCTTTAACCCAATTGCATTTCATTTCTTTGATTTCTCTTTGATTTTACTTAACTATTATTTTGTTATTTATGGCTCCTCACTCTAGTTTAAATATAATTTCAGACATTCTGGCTGTCCGATCCAACATTAGTTATCGGAATAATTGAATGTACAGAACTACCTAAAATGAGAATGTCACAACTTCCACTGGCTTTCGTGTTATTTCTCTTGCTACATCTGAACTAACTATTTTATCTTTTCCTTCTACACTTCTTATATATATATATATATATATATATATATATATATATATATATATATATATATATATATATATATATATATATATATATATATACATATTTTATGATTTATCTATGCTAATTTTTGTCCTTATCCTTTCCTTTACTTAAAGTATACTCTTGTCTTGAGCAATAAGAAACTAAGGAGGAACTCGGGGAATATTATCCATGCATTCACTATATGATCTCTGTTTTTATCATTTAGACTACATACTAGCCTCTACTATCTCGAGGAGGGGATCTACATAGATTCTATTTTCTTATATCCACTCACTTAGCCAAAACTTAAGATACTGGGTACCTAAACCCTTCATTCAAATCAAAGGCTTTACATTCATCATGATTTGATCACTTATAGCTCTTACAATGGAACTTGTACCCTTTCCATGATACATGAATCGACAACTCTCTACCACACTCTACAGACCCATTTGAGACATTATTCTATAGGTCACCATCAATAGTAGTAACCTTTTGTCTCTTTTAAAAAGATAAGACCATATCCTACATCACAATTGATCGCAAAGAAGTATCGTCACACCTTGCCACAATCATGTCAAGCTATCTGCTCTCTTATCATACTGTAAACTCCATAAAGTGTCATTTCATAATCTATGACACCATTCATAGCATCCGATCTCCCCTTTAGGGGAGCAAAGTCATACTCTGCGCCTTCCTGCCACACAAAGAAGATATTAGTTTCACTAAATTTTAGGCAAAACATCCATTGTAATGCCAAAACTGTCCAAGACCCCATATTGGAGACCAGATGATCTCACTCTGCATGTGCTACCTTTACTTGCGACTATATTGAAACCTCTAATCTTATGGTAACTCCTGATATAACTCTAGCTCATGCTAGGTAATTGAGTCATTGACTTTAGCTATTACCCAACTGTGGCCTTCGTTATTCTAACTTAAGGGTTTTAAACTCCTAACTAGGAGTTTCCAACTCCTCTGCAGATATAGAACTCTGTTCTGGCATATCTATACCAAACCAAAGGTTACCTGTAAACACTCTCATCATGGAACTCCATGGGGATGCACGTAGCTCTACACAATAATCTAATATCGGTATTATAATCTACAGCTTACAGAATAGACATTGATAATATTACATAGGTTATTAT
The DNA here is from genome assembly GCF_030052815.1 of Hevea brasiliensis. Taxonomy (NCBI): domain Eukaryota; kingdom Viridiplantae; phylum Streptophyta; class Magnoliopsida; order Malpighiales; family Euphorbiaceae; genus Hevea; species Hevea brasiliensis. The sequence continues at coordinate 9,658 of NW_026615294.1, forward strand.
GGTATGTCCCAATAGACCTAGTCTTCTAACCTCTTATCTCACTCGAATCCGCTAATATCATAAACTTACTCTAACTGAGCTATCCACTGATAACTGCCAGCGGTGGTACCCTCACTCCTATCTAGGGTAGTTATGCTATTATAACTCACCTTTAAGTACTTATGCATTACACTAGATAGGCACGCTAGTTAACCATATATTGACAAAACATAGCATTTCTTGGAGTTCGTATTCCCATGGCAAACCTCAATACGTCTACTAACTCTATTTCACATCTCTATGTACTTCATGAAAACTAAGATACTAACTGAAAGCACTCTTATATTACCCGAGAAATAACATAGAATCTAGAAATAAGGAATTACAGAAGAAGATGAAACAGGATCCTATACTCCGCATGTGACCTCCTAACAAGACTCTCCCTAAAGCCATAGACACATATTACCCAAGAATCTAGAGCCTAATCTCTAATATCAATATTGTCATGACTCGACACTAGGACTTGGGTAGGCATAAGGCCCCCAAAGCTCGTAGTAAGCCTAACTATTCTCTAGCCCAAACTCAAAGCCCATATTCAAGCTCGTTTTTAAGAAATCAATTGGACAGAGTTTGGTCATAAACTGGACTATCCAACAGGGAGTTTTTGGCTCACCTGACTAATGATCACAAAATAAAATCATTTGGGGAGCTCAGCTCACCCTTACAATCATCAACAACTCAATATGATCACTGGGAGTTTAGCCCCCTCATCCACATAACCCATTCAATCTACAAATCTACATATACAGAATCAATAGGTTATAGATTTCAAATAATAATCTATTACAATCCCAAGTTAAATAAAATATCTTCTAACACATGTAAAATTTTAGAACTTTCAAAATTTACAACACAAACATAAATAGAGCAGCTAAGAGACCTGCGAGGTAGGAAGCAGGTTAAACACAAATAAGGGTCCTCCTGTAGCCTGAAAAAAAATAGGTGAACAGGAGTGAGCGTCCAACTCATAAAGTAAAATATTGATTTTACATATAATTTCTATAACTACCTAAGTCTAGTGGATCCCTAAGAATGAATGCAACACCTTCACACAATTCAAATAGGTCAAGTCATAATCACACCAAAAGCAATTTGGAGCACTCACACACCTGTGTGTCACATCCATACTCACACACACACGCACACACACACACATATATATATGAGAGTTGATCCCCTATATAGCTCTCTTAGTTCTAACCTTTGCCAGACACATCAACTCAAAGCTAGACTTTCTCTTAATATCTAAATGTGAGGGCCAGCAAGATCAACTCAAAGTTGTGCCTACCTTGACTTATCCATAAAAAGGATCGGGTCCCAGCGAGTCAAGCTCCAGCTGCATCTACCCGTCCTACCCATATCCATATACATATCACGTACACACCCACACACACACACACACAGCTTCAGATCACTATAAAATAACAATCATAACAATATCATCAAGAATAAATGCAATATAAAGCGTGCCTAATATACATATATGTATAAGTGATGCATGAACATGCTTTAAATATAATAATATTGAAATTATAACTAAAATCAATATCTACTCACAGAAAGGATGATCGGACTACAGCTAGTCCAACTGGATAGGAGAAGATTGGCCGGCACCGTTCATATATATATATACATTGACCTCTATCAATTAACTGACAGAATTAACTAATTAATTTAATCTATAAAAGAAAGAATAAATCCTAAGGTGTTGTTGAAATTTCGACAAAGTTTCCCTTGTAACTAGACCTAACCCCCTGCATGAAAATTCAACAAAACGCAACACACAGGGCCTTAGGCCCACAATAGTAACAACATCATACGACCTCTCCTAGGCCCGCCAAACTAGAAAATACTCAAGTGACTACACAAAATAATTATTTAAAAATTTAGGGTGTTACAAAAGGGAAAAGATTTGGCTTCATAAAAACTTTCTCAGATAATAATCTTCATAATCTTATGAGTGCAATTAGCAATGTTTGGATTGGAACTTACAAGCTATACGCCTCTCTATCTAACCATAATAGAGAAGTACAACTTCCATGCAAGAAAACTGAACAAACCGCTAACTAACAAAGGAAGAGTCTTCATCTAAAAGGGCATTTAAGCTATAGGGAAATCACCACTTTTTCTCGCAATGCAAGGCTTCGCATCCGGCAGTGAATACTTAGAACAATGCAGGGATTGACATTTGTCCTGGAATGCCAAGACAAGAACCTCAAATGGTGACTAAACATTATAACCCCCTTGAAAATAGAGAAAATGAAAACAGTGAATAGTTAGAACGATCAGTGGTTGCAAAAGTTTGCAACATCCTCACCATAAAAAAATTGGAAGTATACTTCTTTTCATAGGGCGTTATATTAGTTAGAATCATTCCAATGGGTGGTGATAAGGTTTTGCTCACTGTCGATGACAAAGAACAAATGAATGGTTATCTAGAAGAACGATTTTAGCTAGAGCAATGGTTTGAAGAAGTGAAGCCTTAGCATCCAGAACTCACGCCTTCAAAGAGATTAGTGTGGCTATGATTATATGGGGTACCATTGCATACTTGGACTCTTTATTTTTTTCGTTGGGTTACTAGCTTCTGTGGGGATTTCATTGACTTAAAAGGTGATACACAAAGTAAAAGAAAGTTGGACTATGTTTGCATGCTAATTAAAAATAAAGTCTCTTATTACCATTAACAAGGCAATTGTAGTAGAAATGGATAACACTAGATTTAACATAGTTGTAGTAAAAGAACCTTACTTTGAGTTTCATTCATTGAAGCCCTACCATCCCCAGAATTCTCTATCATAAAGTTTAAACAAAGGGACTGGGACTCAAGAGGATGATCACGTGGAATCTTCTAAACTTAGTGCTGATGCACAAACAAGGGTAATTTACCGTCTTCTAGCCCTTCACACTCTGCCAGCCACACCCTAGGGAATAAGGTATCCTTGTTAGCGTATGAGGATATCTTAGGTGCTTTGGGCCAAAAGAATATTTGCTTTTCCTCTAACCATTAGAAGAGATATTCAACTTCTAACTTTGTAGATAGAAAATCATGTTATTATTAGTAGTATGCCTTAGAGCATATCATTATATTGTTTCATATAAACATTTATTCCCATTTAATGGCAATTATACTTTTCATTTATATTCAAATGGTTTGAATTTAATTGAAAAGGTCCTTCAATATCTTGTTAGATATTCTATTCTTAAGTTGTTAAGAATATGAGTGATAGAACATTTTAGTACAAGTATTATAAATCTGGTTCTCTAGGATACTTCATTGGGGATGACTTATCTGGAAAGATTGTCACTTATGTTTGTTTTCATGGATTAGTATGAGACACTAATAGGATGGAATTGTGAGTCTCATGCCATATGATAAACATGGGAAGCACTTATAAGATAAGTAGGTAGAAATAGTGACACAAGATGACTTGTACATGGAGTTTATTCTTGTCAATATAAAGTCATCTAGAATGTAATAGTGCATATAATCTCTTGACCTGAAACAACACAATTATCTTGTATATAGGTGGTTTGAGTTTGATACTACTTTTGCACCTTGTACTATGCATTATTATATGGGCATGTGTTGGCTCTAATTAATTATATATGGAGATACATGTTAGTCAAGATGGGATCCGTTATCCTAAGTAAATAAGGATAAAATTCTATATTCATTTAATTATTTTTGATAATTTAAGTTCCTGACCAGGACAGTTAGACTTAGTCAGAAAAGAGTTTTTAATAGGAAAGTCTTATTAATCAAGAATTAGAATTAAAAAAGAACATATGATTTAAAGCAATTGGAGTTTGACATTAACCATTATTCTAGCTTGAATTAGAATTTTGTAATGGAGAGATTTTAGTGCATGGTATATATGATAAAAGGTTCAAGAATTAGAGAACAAATTCACAAATAATTGAGTAGTCATAGTACATAATGCTAAATGTCAACTATAACTTATGAGAACTCGAATGAAAAGGAAATTTCGTTTTTGAGTTTGAAACGATTCTAATAGTATTAAGGAGTTATATTATTCTCATTGCCAATTAGTAATGAACCTAGTAAGTCACACACATAGGAGCAATTTAATCAAAGCAAAATTAATTTAATTAATTAATTATTTATTTATTTTAATTTATTAATTGAATTAACTAATTTAGTTTACAATTAGATTGCAAAGTCCCTAGCATGACTTAAAACTAAATTTATCTATGGAAGTATTCAAGTTAATATTTAAAGTGTTTAAATATAAACTTGAAAATTAACTTAAGGAAGAAATTGAATTTTGACTAGTTTGACTTGTCAAAGTTTAACTATATTGACTTGGTCAAACATGGGAGGAAATTAATTAATTAATGGTTGATTAATTAATTAATTAGCATGATTAATTTTTAATTAATCAAATCTTAATTTCTAAATTAATATTAAGCTTGGACAAGTGGACCAATGAGATTGAGACAACACTTTTAATTAGCCAATTAAAAGTACACACTTGTTAGCTTAATTAATTATGAAATGAAGATAGTAAAGGATGAGATAAGAAGAAAATTAATAAGCTTCTTCTCTCATCCTTAGCCAGCCACTTCTCTTATCATTTTCTTAGTTTCATCTTCATATTTGAGATAAAGAATTCAAGAGAATCAAGTATTATTACTCTTGAATCACAATTGAGAAAGTGTTTCTTATCACTTCCAAAAGAGAAAACTTAAAATAACATACTCTTCCTCCCTTCCAATTTCTGGCCAAACTATAAAGAAGCAAAGGAGGAGGTTTTGAGTTGATCAAGTGGCTTTGATCAAAGAGCTTGTGTGGAAAAGCTAGGGGGCTAGCAATTGGTGGCCTTGCTTCTCGGATTAGGTGTTTAGAATCTGACTCTGTGCCTATTGGGTAAGAATTCTTCAAAACCCTAACTTGTTAAAATTTAGGGAAAATGTTTTCTAATGGTAATTAGGCTTGATTAGCAATTAAAACATGATTTAATATTGCTAGATGATGTATTTTTCAATAGCTTAATGTGGTTGTATGATGCATGAAACCCTAGGTTATAAAAAATTTAAATTGCTAATATTTATACCTATTAATGAATTGTTCATGCAATTGATGGTATTCTCTTTCAATTGGTATCAGAGCCACCCTAATTTGTCATTAAGAACATTAATTTATGTTATAGGCAATTTGGGACATTTATACGTTGCATGGGATGTAATTGGAAGCAAGTAAAACTCAAAAGAAAATTGTTAGAATTGAATCAGCCATAGTGAGACCATGCTCTTTTTGGTTCGTCCAAAATTTGACTTATTTCAAACAATTTTATCTTGTTGAGTTAACTTGTTTAATGGTGTTGGACATACATGAGATGATGTTTAAAACCATTAGATACTAAGAAAAATCATAAATTTTGAGCAAAGCACCATTATGCCAAGGTGGAATGTCCATTAGGCTAATGATGTGATCAAGGTGTTTTCTCAACTTGTATGACTTTTCTTGGTGATAAAATTGTTTAATCAAAGTCCCAAATTGAATATAACATGATTATGAATGAGATTCATGGTTGATTAGATTTAATTTTGAATATGTGATATTTAGAATTAAATATATATTCATGTGATGAATGTCTGGATATTGGCATGAAGGGGTGATCATAAACTTTAGGAGACCAATGTGATTGTGTTCCTATTTATTCATATGGACTTGTAATAATTATTTTAATTCTTTTAAGGGCTGTATCATAAGTTGTTGTGATAGATTTCTTAGGTTGTAATTTATTTATTTGAGCTTGCATGCTCAATTTTATTGTGTTTTCACCTTGGTATGCCAAGGACAAATGTTGTAATTGGCTTGGTGGATTTACAAGAAGAAATGGAGCTTACAACATTGATGAAGATCAGTGAGAGCACAACCCTTCAAGAGTTGAAGAATTGTGAACAAGCTGCAAATAGACGGATGTAACCTAGGATGCCTTGAATTCAATCCTTGTGGCTGGGGCTGAATTCCTATAGAATAGTCTATGATCATGCCTTTTACATTTTCATTGTATGAATGTATGTATAAGATATGTATGTTCATGATGTATATGATATATGTGTGAAAATGATTAATGTGCAAAGTGAGACCGAATAGTAATTAAGTCGGCCAAGGAAATCTTCCAAAAAAATGATTAAGTTGGTAATGGTGTAATTTTGGAAATTGCATCATGGCACTCTACTAAGGCAATTATTTTGAGAAATTCTAGACACTTGCATTATTGGCTATGGTTACATAGGAATGATGTATTTAGTTTAAGAGATATTCTTGAAATAATTGTTAAGCATGAGATGTTGTGAGTGTGTAAATACTTTGATGGCCAAGAATGGACGTACTTGAGGTCATTGAGGTTTAAATTTGCATACTTGCTAACTTAGTGGGCTTAACTTAACTAATGCAAGATAAACCAAGAATGGATTTTGAGCATTAGGGGCCAAAGAATTGATTAAACCTCACATGTGATGCAATGAATAAAGAGTTACTTATAAATTGTTATAATTCTAATAATATATGTACTTGAGGATGAATAATGGTTTATAAGAATTCAATCACTCACTAAAAAGGAAATATAGGATTTGCCAAATTAGTGGGAGGGCCAATTTGATTAAAAGACCATGATCATTTTAGTTAATATACTTGATACAATATGCTAATTTGAATCTTATTATTTTTTTATAGTATTAATTTGATAAAATGAGCACTCAACCACAACCATCCAATATCTTAGCGGGCATACTTGACCATAGTAGGCTTACTGGTCCAAATTTTTTTGATTGGTTAAGAAATTTAAAGCTTGTTCTAAATTTAGAACGTATTGGATATGTTATGGATTCAAGGGTTGCTGATTCCTTACCTGCAGCAGCTTCAAAGGAAAAACAAGAAACTTTAGACAGATGGAAATAGTATGATATGAGGGCTAGATGCTATATGCTGGCTTTCATGACAAATGAATTGTAAAAGCAGTATGAGAAAATGTAAAGTGCATCAGACATCCTCACTCACCTGCAAGAGTTGTATGGTGAGCACAGCAAACATGCAAGATATGAGATATCTAAATAACTGTTTAGAATAAGGCTGACTGAGAGATAGAATGTGGGAGAATATGTCCATAAGATGATCCGGCTTATTGAACAGCTAGAGGATCTTGATTTTTACATGGACTTCCAATTACAAATGTATTTGATCCTTTAGTCCCTACTTGAGTCATTTGGATCTTTTATTACTAATTTTCATATGACTAAATAGGAGTGCACCTTAGCTGAGTTATTAAACCTGTAAGTGATAGCCCAAAAGAACATGCCAGGTAATAAAGGAGAGGAGATTGCTTTAGTTGCCTCTTCTTCTTCTATTGAAAAGTCCAAGAAGAAGAAAGGTAATAAGAAAAGGAAACCTTCTGTTCTAGGTCCATCTAGAAGAATAACCAAACAGAAAAAGAAGAAATCTGAAGTTGTTTTAGATAAAGGAAAGTGTTTCGATCACAAAAAAAAGGGCATTGGAGGAGAAATTGCTCTGAGTATTTATAGTCTGTGAAGAACAAGAAGGATAAGCCTTTGGAAGGTATGTCTATTTCTTGTTATTTAGATTCTGGTAATACTCATATTTCATCTATTGCTTATTTTTTAGATACTGGTGCAAGTTCTCACATATGTTTTGATATGCAGGAACTAGCAAGTAGTGAATACTTGGAGGCACAAGATGTTAGACTCCGCATTAATAATGGAACAACAGTTGCAGCCTTAGCCATAAGATCTAAATCTTTGTATCTAAAAGGACATGTTTTGTATTTAGATCATGTATTATATGTACCTGATGCTTTTAAAAACATCATTTCTGTATCTAGTTTGACTAGTAATGGATATGAATTTTGGTTCACAGATGATGTTTGCAATATTTATTTTGGAAATAAAATTATTGGCATGGGTATTTTACATAACGGCCTTTATTATTTGGATAATAATAATAAATATAAAACTAGTGCAAGCAATCAAATTGAATTTAATACCATTACTCAAACTAACTCAAGTTTAAAACGTCTTTGGCACTTAAGATTAGGTCATGTTACAGAAGATAGGATTACAAATTTAAAGAAAATAGGGATTTTATCTTCATTGGGTTCTAAACCTACTCTAATTTGTGAATCCTGCCTTCAAGGCAAAATAACTAGATCTCCCTTAGTTGGACAAGGACTAAGAGCTGAAGATATTTTAGAGCTGGTACATAGTGATATATGTGGCCCATTTAAAGAAATGGCAAGAGAAGTTTATCACTATTTCATCACCTTTACCGATGATAAATCAAGTTATGGGTATTTGTATTTAATGAAATGCAAGCATGAATCCTTTGAAAAGTTCAAAGAATTTAAATTTGAAGTAGAAAAATAAACAGGAAAAAGTATTAAAACTCTACAATCAGATCGAGGAGGAAAATACTTGAGTACTGAGTTTGATGAGTTCCTAAACGAACACAGTATTATTTCTCAATTGACTCCTCTAGGAACGCTTCAATTAAATGGTGTATCTGAAATGAGAAATCATACCTTATTAGATATGGTATGTAATATAATGAGCTACACATATCTTCTAATCTCATTTTGGGGATTTGTACTTGAGACAGCTTTATATATTCTTAACAGAGTCCCTAACAAATTAGTCTCTTCCACCCCATATGAGATATGGCATGGAAGACAACCAAGTATTAAGCATGTAAAGATCTAGAGTTGTCCAGCTTATATCAAAAAGCTGAAGATTGAGAAATTGGAAACTAGATCTAAAAAGGACAGTTTGTTAGGTATCCAAAAGATAGTTTTGGATATTATTTCTATCTCCCTTCATCACAAAGAGTTGTGATAAGCTGAGTTGCCATATTTCTTGAAAAAGAGTTTATTCAAGGGGGTAGCAAAGGAAGGCAGATAAAATTGAAATTAGAGAATTCCATCTAACCAACAGACCGAATGGATATTAATCCAGCCAATCAACCTCAGTCTATTGATGATATATCCATAACACAACCTCGAAGATCAACCAGAATATCTCGTCTACCAGAGAGATATGGATTTCTTCATGAGAATGAATAAGAGTTGTTTTTTCATGAGGAAATAGATTAGGGTAATGATCCTATGACATATGAAGAAGCTATATCAGATATAGATGCTGCAAAATGATCGAAGCAATGAAATCTAAAATGGATTTCATGTACAAGAATCAAGTGTGGGATCTTATGGACTCACCTAAAGGTATTGTACCTATAGGGAATAAATGAATTTTTAAGAAGAAAATTAGTTCTTATGGGAAGGTAGAGACCTATAAAGCAAGGCTAGTTGCAAAAGGGTTTCACCAAAGGCAGGGGATCGACTATGAGGAGACCTTCTCACTTGTTGCCATGTTCAAATCCATTAGGATTTCGTTGGTTATAGCAGCATACAATGACTATAAAATTTAACAGATGGATGTCAAAACATCCTTTCTCAATAGATATATTGAGGAAGACATATTCAGGGAAAAACCTAGGGGTTTTAAATCCCAAGATGATTCCAAAGTATACAAGCTAAAATGGTTCATTTATGGGTTAAAGCAAGCTTCGAGGAGTTGAAACATCCGTTTTGATAAAGCCATTAAATCCTTTGGTTTTATCAAAAATGAGGATGAGCCCTATGTATACAAAAAGGTCAGTGGGAGCGCAATCACTTTCTTAGTTTTGTATGTGGATGATATTTTATTAATAGGTAATGATGTCGGTATGCTTACTACTATAAAACTATAGTTATCAAATACTTTCTCTATGAAAGACTTAGGGGAAGTAACTTATATTCTTGGTATTCACATTTATAGAGATAGATCGAAAAGAATGATAGGTTTATCCCAAAGTCTCTACTTGAAAAAGGTGTTAATGCTTCATTCCAAGAGGGGATTGTTACCTACAAAGCATGGTATCCATCTTTCCAAGGAAATATCTCCAAAGACACCTGAGGAAAGAGAGAAAATGGCTAAGATTCTATATGCTTTAGCAATTAAAAGTTTAATATATGCAATGTCGTGTACAAAGCCAAATATCGCTAACACTGTTAGTTTGACTAGCAGGTTTTAATCAAATCCAGGTTTAGAACACTAGATAGCTGTCAAAAATATCCTTAAGTACTTGAAAAGCTCAAAGGATTTATTCTTGATATATGGAGGAGGTGATCTCCAAATAGATATTTTTACAGATTCTGATTTCCAATCAAACGTGGATGATAGAAAGTCTATCTCTGGTTTTGTGTTTATATGTAATGGAGGTGCAGTTAGTTGAAAGAGTTCCAAACAGATTACAACTACTGACTCCACTACAGAGGTCTAGTATATTGCTGCATCGGATACTGTTAAAGAAGCTGTTTAGATAAAGAAGTTCATAACAGAACTTGGAGTGGTTTCATAAAATGTATCACCAATTCCACTACATTATGATAATAATAGTGCGATCATATAAGCAAAGGAACCCTGGTCTCACAAAAAATCAAAACACATAGAAAGGTGTTACCATATTATTGGAAAAATAGTTGGGAAGGCAATATAGCCATGCAAAAAATAACTTCAGCTGATAATGAAGCAGTTCCCTTCACCAAGGCCATGACACAAAATCAACTGGACCGGCATCTTGAGAAGATGGGTCTTAGGTTTTGTAATGAATAGCTCTCGTGTAAGTGAGAGATTTGTTAGTAGTATGCCCAAGAATATATCATTGTATTGTATCATATAAACATTTATTCCCATTTAATGACAATTATTCTTTTCATTTATGTTCAAATGGTTTGAATTTAATTGAAAAGGTTCTTTAATATCTTATTAAATGTTCTATTCTTAAGTTGTTAAGAATATGAGTGACAGAATATTCTAGTATAAGTATTATAAATTTGATTCACAATCTAGGATACTTCATTGGGCATGATTTATCCAGAAAGATTGTCACTTATATTTGTTTTCATGGATTAGTATTAGATACTAATGGGATGGAATGGAGAGTCTCATGCCATATGACAAATATGGTGAGCACTTATAAGATAAGTAGACTGAACCAGTGACATAAGATGACTTGTACATAAAGTTTACTTTTGTCAATACAAAGTCATCTAGATCATAATAGTACAAATAATCTCTTGACCTAAGATAACACAGTTATCTTATATATAGGTGGTTTGAGTTTGATACTATTTTTATACTTGTACTAAGTATGAGTATAGAGGCATGTGTTGGCTCCAACTAGTTATATATAGAGATAGGTATTAGTCAAGATGGGATTCGTTATCCTAAGTATCAGGGATAAAAGCCTATATTCATTTAATGGTTCTTGATAATTTAAGTTCCTGGCTAGGATAGATAGACTTAGTCAGAAAAGAGTTTCTGACAGGAAAGTCTTATTAATCAAGAATTAAAATTAAAAGAGAACATATGATTCAAAGCAATTAGAGTTTGACATAAATCATGACTCTATCTTGAATTGGAATTTTCTAATGGAGAGATTTTAGTGCATGGTATGTATGATCAAAGGTTCATGAACTGGAGAACAAATTCATAACTAATTGGGTAGTCATAGCACATAATGCTAGATGTCAACTATGACTTATGAAAACTCGAATAAAAATTAAATTTTATTTTTGAGTTTGAAACGGTTTCAATAATATTAAAGAGTTAATATTATTCTCATTATCAATTAGTAATGAACCTAGTAAGTCACACACATAAGAGCAATTTGATCAAAGTAAAATTAAGTTAATTAATTAATTAAATGGTTTAATTGATTAATTGAATTAACTAATTTAGTTTGCAATTAGATTGCAAGTTTCTAGCATGACTTAAAACTAAATTTATCTATGAAAGTATTCAAGTTAATATTTAAAGTGTTTAAATATAAACTTGAAAATTAACTTAAGGAAGAAAATGAATTTTCACTAGTCTAACTTGTCAAAATTTGACCATGTTGACTTGGTCAAACATGGAAGGAAATTAATTATTAACAGTTGATTAATTAATTAATAGGTATGATTAATTTTTAATTAATCAAATCTTAATTTCTAAATTAATATTAAGCTTGGACAAGTGGACAAATGAGATTGAGACAACACTTTTAATTAGCCAATTGAAAGTACACACTCATTAGCTTAATTAATTATGAAATGAAGATATTAAACTATTAGAAAAGAAGAAAATTAATAAGTTTCTTCTCCCATCCTTAGTCGGCCACTTCTCTCATCTCTTTCTTAGTTTTATCTTCATCCTTGAGATAAAGAATTTGAGAGAATCAAGTATTGTTGCTCTTGAATCACAATTGAGAAAGTGTTTCTCATCACTTCCAAAAGAGAAAACTTGAAATAACAGACTCTTCCTCCCTTCCAATTTCTTGTCGCCGAATCATAAGGAAGCAAAGGAGGAGGTTTTGAGTTGATCAAATGGCTTTGATCAAAGAGCTTGTGTGGACAAGCTAGAGGGCTAGCAAGGATGGCCTTGCTTCCCGAATTAGTTATTTAGAATATGATTCTGCGCCTATTGGGTAAGAATTCTCCAAAACCCTAACTTGTTAAAATTTGGGAAAATTGTTTCCTAATGGCAATTAGGCTTGATTAGCAATTAAAACATGATTTAGTATGACTAAATGATGTGTTTTTCAATAGCTTAATGTGGTTGCATGATGCATGAAACCTTAGGTTATGAAAAATTTTAAATTGCTAATATTTGCACCTATTGATGAATTGTTCATGCAACTGGTGGTATTTCTCTTTCAGTTATACAAGGAGACACTGCGCTGCCTGCATGTGCATACCTCAATTATCACAATTTTGAATTTGACATGCTCTGCCATAATAATTCTTCATCGCCACAACTGTCACTGTAACCTACTCTAAATCTTGAGGATCTTGAAGGAGTAGTTATCACATGTGATATTGTGCCCTTCTAAACCTCTGATCAGTGCAACCAATTACATGTTGAACCTCACTCAACTAGCCCTCAATCTCTTTCATTGGATAACCAAGCAATTGTCCCTTACGTGCCTTTGAATTTAGCCAATCCCCCCACTACTCTAAGCCATGGAAACTACTTCAAAATCTCTCATCTCTTAAAGTAGCGTAGAAAGCACAAGTTAATTTCTAAGCTATTTAAAGTTTTGCCTAAATTAGCTCAAGAGGGGAAGAAGAATAAGAAATCAAAAGGTAAAAATGGTGTGAAATCAAATGATAAATGTGTTGAACAACCTTCAGATAGTGACATTAGTCGAATGAATAATCATAACTCTAAATTTACCGTTGATGGAAAACATGCCTTTGTCCCTTTGGATGTAGAAGAAGAAGCTCAGAAAACTGTTAAATTGGGCAAACATCTTGGATTGTCTTTTTTAAAGCTAGATGAAATTGTAGTGCGATACATTGCAAATCAAATTAGCTCTGATAGGGCTCTTTGGGAGGCTTTAGGCTATTAAGAATTTCTTCTCCTTTAGATCAACAATCTTTGGTCTGGTTGGGTTTTCTTTGAACGTGATTCTAAAAGATTTTTGGGATGTTTTGTGTTGCACTTTTATGGTCGAAGGACGCGTCTAAGATTAGTGGATATGTTAAAAGTTTTTCATTACAACTATGTTTTGGTATTGATTCCTTCTGGTCTATCATTGTTTGGTTCATGTTTGATTGGTGTTGCATTAAAGAAGGGCTCTCCTTGAGTGGTGTTTTGGAAGTCACTGGCTTTTCTATCTCGTTTTGCCATAGAGCTTCTTAGTTTTTGTTTGTCCCATCTTTTGGCAACCATTTTCTTTATTTTACTTTTAGAGGTGGGTTTGGTAGCCAGGTAGTTTTGGTCCATTTGCTTTGTCTGGTATTTTGCTCTAGGTCTACTTCAGCTTAGTGGGCTTGGTGGTTTTTAGTTTTGCATCAGTCGCTTATTATGAGCTTTTAGGCTTACTGTCTTTTGTTTTTTGCTATTGTGATTTAGCATCAGTTTATAGTTGTTGATGATGGCTGATATACCAAGGAAATCAATATCTTCAATGGGGCCATGTCAAGAAAGCAGTCGAGGATATTTTTAAAAGAAGTAAGGCAATATGCAAGTTTGTTAAGTATGGTATATGTACTCATCATTATTTCTGTCGAATTTTGCAATTTTAAGGTTGCTGGGTTGGAAGATTGATTTATCATGGTGCTCCAAACCAATTATGAATGGTTTTGGTTTTTTTCTTGGACACATGTTTCTTTTTATATTGATGTACAGACAATTGGTAGATCTTTAATTTGCAGAATGGTGAGTACATACACAATTTGGTGTGTTATTATTTTGGTGATGTGTATTTGCTTGTCTGGTAGTATGTAAAGAGCAATCCATGCAGGCTTGAGGGGTTAGCGTCCTGCTCTTTTTGTGTCTCTATTCTTGTTTTGGCTTGCAGATTGACTTTTTATAAGCTAATTTGTCTTTTGTATGGGTGTTGCTATGAGCTAATCCTCATCCCCTTTTTTCTCTAACAAATTTATTCTTTACTTTAAAAAAAAATTGTAACCACTGTTTCTCAATCCATTAAATGACTAACAAAAATGTCATGTCAGATACCACACCACGCCCAGTCAGATGCCACTTCACATTAATGATAGGGTATAATTATGAAACATTCAAAAGTATAGGATTTACTTGCGAAAAAAGATTGAAAGTATAGTCTTTTTTTAGTAATTTTTTCAAAATTACTCATTATCAAATTTAATTTATGCAAAATTTCAAATTACTTTTGAAATTGAGAGTTAATTAATAATTCAATTTGGATTTATTTGATTGAACAAAAAAATGGTTCAATATGAAATGTGACAAATTGGTAGTTAAATAAATGAGAATGTAAAGGACGAGATCTAAAATGAAAACAATGTGGCATATTCATCTACAAACCTGCCATTCTATCTTAAGTCCTCAAAGGCCCACTGCTTTTAATCTCTGAAACTTTCTGGTACAAACCGGTTGATAAACATTTCCACAAACTGAGTCCACGACAAACCCTCCATCCGAGGTAATATGTAGTCATTCATCCATTGTCTAGGCATAGGCCCTATGACATGCTGCATACACTCTATAAGTCTTCTATCAGTCAACTGCAACTCTATTCCTGCCTGTCTGCAGGAATCCAAAAACCGATAGGCATCGTCTGACACATCATAAGTACCAGGCACCAACTTCTTGAAAGATGATCTGTTTGTAAGGTTCCCCTCTTGGTGCGGTGGACTGCTGCTGCTGGGGAGGGTGGACCATATACTGTGCCATCATATCGATGGTTCTCTGCAACCCGGCTAGAGTAGCTGCCATGGGGTCCATGGGACCTTGTGCCATAAAAGACTGATCCTGAATTGGTGGCAGCTGCTCTTCTACTTGAGCAGCTCTAGGCCTCCTACCCCGCCTCCTCGGGGCAGGCGCCTCATCCTGTGCTGACACTTCGTTAGGCACATCTGGTTCTAGTGCAGTGGCAGCTCTCCTGCTTCTACGCATTTTCCTGAAATTCAGCAGCATTAGCCCACAAAATTCAAAACTGCACATTACACAGCTCTATAGATTCATATTTACACACAATATATGAAGCAGAGACTAGAAGCAAAGATGACAATGCCAGATGAATGTGGACCCTATTTTCTGCATGTGACTCATAGCAGACTCTTCCCAACACTTTAGACAATTATTCCCTATGAATCTGGAGCCTAGGCTCTGATACCACAATTGTCACGACCCAACCTATGGGCCGGACCGGCACTAGGACCTGGTCCAGCCTAAAGCTCCCGAGGCCCGTAGTAAGCCTAACTATTCCTTAACCCAACTCTAAGGCCCATTTGAGCCCAATTTCAAGAAATCAACCGGACAGAGTCCGGCCATAAAATGGACCTTTCAACGGGGAGTTTTTGACTCACCCGACCTGTAAACACAATATATAATCAATTGGGGAGCTCTCACCCTCCACATACTCAAACACCATAAAAATAACATAAATAGAAATGGGAGCTCAGCTCCCTCATCCAGTCCATCAACATGCATAAAATAATAAGTTTACAGGTCCAAAATAACAATTTATATTATAAACCCAATTCAAATAAATATTTTTAACACATACGAAAATTCTAAGAGTTAACAGGTTTATATAAAAATTAATAAACGACCTGCGAGGGAGAAAAGCAGGTTAACCTCAAAAATATCCTCCTGTGGCCTGGAAAAATATTGAACAGGAGTGAGCGTTCGACTCAGAGAGTAAAATATCAAATTTAACCATAATCTCTATAACTATCTAAAGCTAATGCACCCTGTAGAGTGAAATGCAATATCAATAATAATTTCACATCATAACAGCAAAAAGGTAATTTGGAGCACTCACACACCTAGTAATATCAATCATAATATATGGGAGCTGATCCCCTATATAGCTCTCTTAAATCCAACCTATGCCAGCGAAGAACTCAAATTTCTGACTTTCACTTAAATGACCAAATCGGGGTCCCAGCGAAGAACTCAAGCCGTGTCTACCCTGAAGGACCGAGTCCTAGCGAAGATCTCAAGCCGTGTCTACCCGTCCTATCCATAGCCAACACCACATCACACGCACGCCAACGCACACACACTGCTCCAAATTACCACAACAACATCTATGGCACTTTAACAGTTATGAATGCAACATAAATCGTGCCTAGAGTTTAACTACATAGATATATGCATATAAGTGATGCATGGGCATGCTTGAACATATAATAATATCGAAATTACAATTAAAATTAATATTTTACTCACAGACTTGACAGCAGTCACTGTGGCGGCTGGGCGGAGGAAGAAGGCTGTCCCGGCTCACCTGACAATTTTATTATAATCATTTAATAAATTTGACTCAATACAAACTAAGAAAAGACCAAATACGTCCTAAGTCGTGCCGAAAATCCGGCAGAGTCTCCCCTATACCTAGGACCTACCCAACCTGCAAAAGGGCTCAAAACGCACTTCTATATTCACAAATCATACACTCACAACTCAATCACATCACACAGCCCCTCCTGGGCCCATCCAAACAGTCCTCAATCACAATATGTAAACAGTTTAGTCCTTATAATTGATCATTTTTGCAAAAACTACCCAAAGAAGCTCTAAAAATTCTAAAACTTTGCCCCACAGTCCTTAGCAATACTACTAGGCTATTGCAAAAAGAATCATAATTTTCTGAGCTACCACAAATATTTTACGGATTTTAATCTCATTAAAGCACTAGAAAATTACGAAAAAGTAAAGTTCAGGTTTACCTATGCCGATTCCGACTTCTGGACGCGTATGGACATCCAAAATGGTGGGGTAGCCAAAATCTCGATCCAATTCGAGACCTTTTCAGAGTTTCTGGCCTGCCGAAATTCGCACCGGACAAGCCGAATTTCGTGAATTGAAGATGCCTACACGAAGCCCACAACACGGGGTTTAGTACATAAATTTTACAGAATTTTCTAAGCTCATTTAATGCTCGGAAAAATACTACGAAGTTCCATGAGAACCACCGAAAAATGGTGTAGGAAAAATTTGAAATTTATATCGTGAAGCTCTCGACGAGTGGAGCGCTCTGGTACTCTCGGTTTTCTCGTGGGGTTCACGGTTTGCGAGAAATCTAGCCCAAAAGTCAAAATAGGCTAAAACTTCCCGGGTAAAAATTGGACAAACCGCTCGATGGATTTCGGTGTTCTTGGTGTCTGTAGAAAGTACTCGACGAGTAGATGGGTTTAGACACAAGACCCGACCCAATCGGTGGCCGACGGCGGATTGCCTGAAAGACGTTGCCCTGCGGTCGCGCTCGCCGCTTCGTGGGATGTTTGCTGCGTTTCAGGGGCAGCCGAGCCGAGGTGGCTCGAGAGAGGCCGCCGGGCTAGGGTGGTCGAGGCACCGCCTGGGCGAGGGGAGGTGAGAGGAGAGAGAAAATGGGAGAGAGAGAGAAGGAGGAGAACGCGCGCGGGAAGAGGAGAAGAAGAAGAAAAGGAGCCGGCCCGATTCGGCCGGTCCGATCCGGTCCGGTTCGAGTCGATCGGTTCGATTCAGGATACAAAATTTTGAATTTATTACTCTGCCTTGGGATAAAAAACGAGGCCCAAAAATTCCGAAAAAATTCTAGAAAACTCAGAAAAATTTATAGACTCCAAATATATTTTTAGTTTTGTCACGTGGTCTTTAAATTAATTTTTAAAAATCATCAAAGTTTTATATTTTCGGGAAATCAAACCCGATTTTGAAAATTCGAAAAATTTCAAATAATTTCCTAAATTTTAAATAAAATAAAAATATTAATATTACTCACAAAATAATACATTTAAAATTTGGGGTGTTACATTTATAATGGTTTACTATCATTAATAAGGAGTACTATGGATTCAGCAACTGGTGGAGACCTAATGGAGAAGACCACCACCGAAGCTTTTGAGTTTCTAGAGAAGGTTGCTTACCATAATTTTGAATAGTCAAATGAAAAAAGAGACATAAGGAGAACAATTGAGTACTAGAATTGATGCACTCGATGATCAATGCTCAAAGTTGACCAACTCACAAAGAGGCTTAACAAAATGCAAGCTAATACAATAAAAGCTAGTAACCAATTCATGGACTCTATGGAGGAGGACACCGAACCTCAAAATGCAATAATTACAGTGAGCCTTCCATAGAATAGGTGAACTATGTGAATAACAATGGAAACTTCAACAAGAGAGCGATTGGAAATCCTTACTCAAGCACTTACAATCCTGAATGCAGGAACTACCCAAATTTCTTATGGTCCAACCAACAAAACCAACAAAATTAGCCGATCAATAGACAAAGGATACGGACCAATACCATCGCTTTTAAAACAAAAATCAAAACTAGCCTTAATCACAAAACCTCCTTAACCACAACAAATTTAAACTAAAGATGACTATGAAATCCATGATGAAAAGCTTTTTAGTAGCGCAACAACAACAAAGTGAGATGATCAAGCAGCTTACTTCCAGAATAGACCAATTGGCCACTCATAACAAAATGCTTGAAAACCAAATTTCTTAATAAGCTAGTTCCTCAAGCAAAGCCAATGGTAAACTACTTAGTCAGCCTGAGATGAATCCAAAGGAACAATGCAAGGCAATCAATTTGAGGAGCAGCAAGATGTTAGAAAACCAGAAACCAATAGAAGAGCAAGAATAATCTGATGAAACTTCTAATGAGAATGATGCTCAAGCAAAGGAGAAAGAAGAACACGTTGACAAAGGTATAGAGAAGCAAAAGGAAAAAAAAGTAAAGAAGAAGAAGCTACCAAAGCCCTATCAACCATCTCATTACCTTTTTTTTTCAAAGATTTTAGAAAGCAAAATTGGATAACTAATTTGAAAAATTTTTAGAAGTATTGTAGAAACTTTATATCAACATCCCTTTCACTGAAGTCCTAGCTCAAATGCCATCTTATGCAAAGTTTTTGAAAGAGATACTCTCCAACAAAGGGAAACTAGATGACTATAAGACAGTGACCCTCACTGAAGAATGCAGTGCAATATTGCAAAACAAATTGCCCCCGAAGCTGAAAGATCCTGGAAGTTTCTTCATACCTTATCTCTTAGGTAACATGAAGATCAACAAAGCCCTTTGCGATTTGGGAGCAAGTGTCAACATTATGCCTTTATCCATCTGTCAAAAATCGAATGTTGAGAGTTGAATCCAACCACTATCTCCCTGCAATTAGTAGACAGATCTGTCAAGCACCCAATTGGAATTCTGGAGAACATTCTAATAAAGGTTGGCAAATTCTTCATACCCGTTGAAAGGTTGGAAAATTCTTCGTACCCGTTGACTTCGTTGTTCTAAAGATGGAAGAAGACGTCCAAATTCCCATAATTTTAGGAAGACTCTTCTTAGTAACTAGAGGAGCCATCATTGATGTTAAAAATGGGCAGTTGACTCTCAAAGTTAGAGAAGAGGAAGTAGAATTCAACCTGTTTCAAGCAATAAAGAAAAAGCTAAACATGGATGAATGCTTAAGGATAGACATTATTAATGAGCTAGTAGAAGAGGGGTTCAAAAAGAAATATCTAGAAGATCCTCTAGAAGCCTATATTGTGCATAGTAGTAACATTGAAGATGAAAACAAAGAGATAGTAGCATGTGCACAACTACTAGAAGCTAGCCCACCACTACCACCAGCTTAAGTACTACAAGTGGTGGAGTTGAAACAAACTCTAACCATGTCAGCTCCAACTAGCAAGGAACAAGCACCACGGGTTGAACTAATCTTTTCCTTCTACCTTAACATCTAGGTGGTCTAGACCCTTTAAAGTCCTGTAAGTATTCCCTCGTGGCACAGTAGAAGTATGGAGCGAATCATCAAGAGCATTCAAAGTTAATGGTCAACGCTTGAAGAAATACATCTCTGGAGAACCTATTGAGAAAGGAGCAATACACTCCTTTGCTGATCTACCTACTCCATAATAATTAAACAGTACAGTTAAGCTAAAGACTATAAACAAGTACTTCTTGGGAGACAAGACAAGTCTTTTTTTTCTAATTTTGCATTTGACTTTAAATTTCACTTTGCATACCATCCAAATTCTAAGCTTAAATTATTTTAGGTCAAAAGTAAACGTAAGAAGAAGGAGAGAGAAATAGACAATCAGGCAAAACCACACAAGGGCAACAAACTCCAAACATGGATGATTCCTTAACTTACTTGATATATTTATCATTTTGTGTTGTCTTGATAAATGCTAGTCCATTAATTGTGCATCACATGCAAAATTAGAAAACATCTTTTTAGGATGTGTATTGAAATAGGAATAGAGTAAAACAAGGGTACCATTTTGCATTTTAATTACTAAAACAATGAATTTTCTTGAGATAGGTAATGAGGAATCACCTAAAAAGCAAAAAGCCTTGAAATAGTAAGTTATAAGGCTACCATGTGTACCACTACACAGGTCATGTGGTAAGGAGAACCCTAAGCCTCCAAGGAAAGTAGCTACAACAGGTGACACAGGGTGACCCATGCAAGATTACACAGCCCATGCAAATAAATCAAATTGCATAAAATTAGAAGCGGCTATAGTAAGTTACAAGGTGTGACCCATGCAACATTGCTTGGCTCGTGTAACTTACAAAGTAATTAAAAAAGGGAAGTAGATTTCAGGTAAAGTATTACATGGGGTAACCCATGCACCACTGCACTGCCCCGTGTAATTTTACACAGGTCACAATTCTGAAGTGCCTTTTCACATGAAACACTTCCACCCCTACCTAAATGATTCTAATGCCTATTTAAACACTAAATGTGCCTTTTCTCTCCCCAAAACACAACCCTTCTCTTTTAAAAACATCCAATCTCTTCTTCCCTTACCCAAATCCCTCCAAATCTTAACTCTAGAAATCATTTTTTTCTTAGTAATGACATCCACCAAAAGAGTAGTAGGTTGTGCATCATCATCAAGGGAAAGGGAACCAACTCCACCTCCCTTAATAAGATAAAGAACTTGCCACTCATAAAGAGAGGAAGCCGCTCCTCAAACCCAACCCATGGTAGCCCAGCAACAGCCACCATAAGAGATAGATTTAGTGTTGGCATGGCCATTTCATGATGCCACCCATAAAGCTTCACGCATTCAACTCTCCAAGAGAAAAGTAATCACCACTAAGTATCTTGATAAAGAGTTGTTAGACTAATTAGGGTTAAGGGCCCAAGTAAATTAATATTTGGACAATATTGGGTAGGCTAGGTTTGCCACACTCTGATTCCCAACCTATAAAGACCTTACATTGGAGTTTCTAAGGAGTTTCAAGACCACTTTTTGGCCAAGAAGTAGAGAAGAAAAGGGATAAATAGAGTTTAGATTGATGGGGTAGACCGCGCAATGAATATGGACAAGTTCAATGCCATTTTTGGGTTTGATGGTGAAGGATTCCAAGAAATCCCCATAAATAGAATAGTTTACAATAGGTTCACATTGGAGGACCATAGCCCCTAATGCGCTTGAGTACCAACCAAGCCACTCCAAATCTTTAGGCCTTACAAACCCAGCTTTGATATACCTCCACTGCTTGTCAGCCCACACCATTATGGGAAGATGGGATAGTTTGGGGGTGGTAAATGTAAACAAATTATTCTTCCTTTGGTTTATGCTAAATAATAGAAGATGCAGCATAGGATTCTTCTTATGCCAACACTTCAGATGCATCTCCCACCAAACAATGGGACACATTATTAATGGAGGTTTCATTACTGCTATTGCCATCCACTTTGGCTTTATACCCACCCATGTAAGGTTGCATCCAATTATAGGGACAATAAGGATAGATGCAACCATTATCATATCAATGGGATTATGCAGAAAGGTAGGAGACTGGTGCTTCTTGGTGGATGAAGATGGTGAAATTATACTAAGAGCAAGGCCACAGTAACAAGGAGAGCCATCCCATCCACTACAGCAGGAAGAAACATCCCAACAATTGGAGAGCAATAGTAGGAGGAGGCAGACCCAACTCGTATTCCACTAGTTACACTAGCAGCTACAGACCCTATCCTTGCATACTTGCAGCGCATGGAGACAAACTTTACATAAAGGTTTAAAATACTTAAGGACAGCCTCTAAGAAGCACACAACAAATTGGGCATGTTTCTGAAGTGCTAAGATAGTGGACTATCCTTCCCCTCTGAAGACTTTTAGATTTAGGGTTTTGCTTTTTTATCTTTTGACTTAATGTAAAGGCTTATAGGAATGTAAAGCCTATCATTAGTAGTGTAGCCTAACTTTTATTTTGTCCATCTAGCTTTCTACAAATATTAATAGAAATGCATTACTTTTGACTCTTAAAGTGTGTTATCTTTTTAATTACAAGCATGCATATATCTATAGTTGCCATTAAGGACAATGTCAAGAATGATTTGGGGGTATAGCAAAGTTTTGCTATTCTTTATTTTCTTATTACTTTGTGTTCATTTGCTTTTTCATTGCTTTCACTTGCTTTTTCTATTCTTGTGCATAATTTTTTTTTATTTTGCCTTTTCAATTTTACCTTTTACACCTAATTTTGCGTTTACATCAAATTTAAAGTCTTATCCTTATCTCTAGAACCATTATTAAAAATTTCAATAGCAAATAATTATTCTCTCTTGTTTAAATAAATTGAACACACTAAACAAGTACAAAGACTTAGATGGTTTATTTATAAAAATTTAATCTTCTTAGTGGGATAAAACTAATTAAACCTATTCATAATTATTAGTTTGTTACAAATGAATTTTGATAGCTTAGAGAAAATTCTTAAAACTTGAAACAACTAAGGCATGTCTCACCAACCCTAGAACAATCCTCTTTAATCTATCAAGGCGAAATCCTGGTGTACACTTGATTAAGAGATGATGTAAGCATTATTTGATTATAACCTTATTATAGCTTTAAGGCACCCTCAATTTAAATATACCCTTGCAACTAACTTGAGCCTATATTCATCCCATGAATTTTTCTTTATTATCCACATCATTTACCTAGCCTCTAGCCTAAACACTAATCCTACCCTATGAGAAGAACTAAAATGTAAGAGTGAGAAATACACTAAGTGTATGAGAAAAAAGGAAGGAAAACGAAATATGGGGAAGAACTAGAAACACAAAAAGTGCAAGGTGTGTAAAATAACAAAGTCCTCCCAAATGATAAAAGGAATGAGTTTGGGGGTGGACACCAGTACAATGATTAAATGCAATAAGTCCTTACTTGATGATCAAGGAAAGCATACCAAGGCAGAAAAAATTGAATTTTTAAAAATTTCTTCTCTTTATATTTGTAAAAAAATGATGAGTATACCATTTAGTGTGAATTGATCTTTTGCAGGATAATTTTTCTCATACTTTGATTACTTTTTATCCATTTCTTTGCTTGCCACACAATTATCCTTTAACTCCATTATAAATCTTCAGAAACACCTTTTGATCTTTTGATCTTTTGATAGTGTATGCTACACTACTGGAGATAGAAAATTGAGGTGTACCTATGGGGTTGAAGTACATTATTGCATTCTTCTTACACTCACTATAGTAGAGGCATTTTAAGTTGGTAATTGTTTCCTTGAATCTATCTAAGTAGGACATATCCCTTGTGACTTAGTAATAATTTTTGTAATTGGAATGATTAGTTGAATTTTCATTAGGGAGATGAATTTTTGAAGTGAACATTACTCTCCTTATGCCTTGACACAAAATAACTAAATTTTGAAGATTGAGAGTCCAATTGGGAGCTAAAGGATTTTTTTTTGTGATTCTACGAGATAAGAAACCCTTATGAGTTTTTGAATTTTAGTTTGCTTGAGGACAAGCAAATGTTTGAGTTTGAGGTTATTTGATGCACTTATATGATATAGGTATTTAAAGGTGATATTTACTTCATTTCATCCACATTTTGTTTGTTAATTGTATGCTTTTTAATTAGTTTCATTATGTTTTAGGATTTTGAGTTGAACCTATTTAATATCTTGATTTTGTATTATATCAGGTGATTTGATGCAATCCTAAGGCCTAGAACAAGCTTGGAAGAGTCTAAGAGTCAAAAAGTTCAAATTTTAATGCTGGAAGCACTACGTAGGCCGTGTAATGCTGAAGAAGAGACCCATGCAACATAGCTTAGGGGGGGACCAGTACACAGGCCGTGTAACATGACCCTTACACTGACCTTTATCCCATGTAATGCTCTGTTCCTTTTCAAGATGCAAGTTTTAGATGGCTAAAAAGTTACATGGCCTTGCCCTGTGTAATGCTATGCAGGCTGTGTATTGTGCACCAGTAGAGACTCCTAATTTAACTTTTTCTCCTAACTGCTTGACCCAGAAAGACTTTTAATTCCTCTAGTACTTTAAAATTACTTTATTTACACTAGATATAAATACAAGAGGTCAGAAACAAGTCAGGAATTGATTCTTTTACATTCAAGCATAACAATTTCACCATAGCACATATTGTTAACAAGTCTGGAAGAGATTAAAGTTCCATAGATTCAAGGCTATAAAATCCTCATTCTGCTTTTCTTTGTTTTATTTCTGGTAATATGTTTTTCATATTTTATTATTTTAAGTTTGATTGTAAAACTTACCATGAGTGAGTAGTTTTCTTTATTATGGAATTAGGGATGTAGCACTTTCAATTTAGTTATGGATTTTATTTGATTTTACTTAATAAATTTGGAATTTCATTCTTTGATTTAATTTCTTATGTTTTTAATGCACGTTATGTGTTGAGCTCCACTTAGTATTGATTCTAAATATTAATTAAAGGACTAAAAGGTTCAGATTAATATTGGATAATCAAGATTTTAAACTTAGGGTTTTTGGCCTAGAGATAGACTGAGATTTTATGTGGAGTTTATAATTAGTTAAAAATATTAAAAGGTTTTAATTAATTTAATCACCATGAAAGTGGGGTTTTAAGTTGATTAAAATACAATTTAAGTGCCTTGAGAGAGGACTTGAGGTAACTTAGGATTAATTTCCTTCAAAGTAATAATTTCCAATTTATTGAATAAGTTAGATAAACCCATAATTGATTAAAGCGTGAGCCCCTAATTCTGGAATACCTTCATTATTTGATATTCTTAGCTTAGTTAACTTGGTTTTTTTCATTCTCTAGCCATAATCAGTTTATTATAATTCCTCCTTTAATTTCAGTAGTCTAGATAATTACAATTGCTGTATAGTTTGGCACTCAAACCAGATTCCTTGTGGGAATGATACTCTACTTACTACTCTATTACTTGTTATGATCCATGTACTTGTGAGATTTTGCATAATAAGATTCTAGCGACAACCCAAGCACTATTGACAAACAAGTAGAGAGCTCTCAAAACCCAAAACCAAAGGAAAAGCAAAATGAAAAGAGAGTGCCTCCTCAAACATATATAGGTAGGTCATTTAATGACCTCGAATATTGAGAAAATGCTTTGGGAAGCCCAATGGACAAAAACTATTGGACTCCTAAAGGTAACACTTCATTTGCCAAAATGACTATTCACCTCTCAAGATGAGGTGGTGTGATCACAGCCACTCATTTCAAAATTAGAACTACCCAAACCTAAAGATTCGAACAAGTAGGGGGACTAATGATGCTAATCGCCTGAATGGTGCATCCCATGTGACGTTCGCCTGAGATATGTTCCCTTATTGGGCAATCGACCTATCGCCCAACAACTGAGAGGGGCTTTCAGACATAGCTAGGAAATGGGAGGTCTCCTTTTCCTTGGATAAGATTTCGAGATACTTGCATGACGAGTTAGAATCCTAATCCTAAGATAACTCTAAGATGAATAAGGACTCTATCAACAAATAATCCAAGATATTCAGAGATTAACCTAATCACAATTTAACACTCCTAATCCTAATGGTAGTCTAACTGATGCCTATATATATGGGGATTGATAGGTACACAAGAGCTAACCTTGATTCTCTTAATTCTTCATTCCAATTCTCCAGTTCCCAACACTAACATAGGCATCAGACCAGTGGTTAACTAACTCACCTGGTGCTCTCTTGTTTTGCAAATCCATATCATGGAGATTTCTGTGACAACATCAATGGTTGATCTATGAAGAAAATCATAGGCGATTTGGCCACTGTCACATAGAGGAGAAAGAATTGTCCATGTCACCGCCACTATTGATTGTATAAACTGACTATTGGGAGTTAAAAGATTTTATTGTGCTAAATTTCAAAGTTCAAGGGGTTTTATTTTATAATTTTAAGTTAAGGGACAACTCTGTTACAACTTCTAAAGTTCAAGGACAATTATTGCAATTTATCCATATGTTTTTTAATAATAATTAAGTCCTTAAAGTTTAATTTTGTTAACAAATTAGTCCAAATCATCTAAATTTACTGTTAACTCCATCAAATGCTTTTTAATTTAAAACATAATTAGTCTTGAAATTTTGTTTTATTAACAAAATAGTCTCTGAAGTTTAAAGTTATGAAAGTGTTGCATTTATTAATTGTATTGTGCCAGTATTTAATGGATGACCCATTAGTTCCTGATGAAGTCAAATTAAGGTCTAAAAGGGATCAGCAATTCTACGTGCAATGAGTTTTTATAAAGTTTTATTTTGCTTAACGACAAGCAAAGATTTGAGTTTGGGAGTATTTGATGAATTCAAATTATATAAACATTTAAGGTTAACATTCATTGCATTTTATTAGCATTTAGTCTCCTTTTATGTTTATTTGTATGTGTTTTCATTATTATTTTAGAAAACATGTTAATCCAACTCAATTCATTGATTTTTATATTTTATCAGGTGTTTTTATGTGGTTTTAGAATCAAAGACGAGTTTGGAAGAGATTTAGAGGTCAAAACATGAAGAATACAAGGCCACAAGCAGTACACAGGTCGTGTAACCTGCCTCGTGTAACTTCCTGGACCCCGTGCAACTCTCTGGACTGAAGAAAACTTGAAAAACAAGGTGGTAGAAAGTTACACAGGGCGTGTATCACTACACGGCCCATGTAAAGTCCCCTAACAACAATTCTGATGCAGCTTTTCTTACTTCCAACCCAATCCAGATGGAATCCTAAGGCTTCTAGGACTTTAAAATTAGAGTTTTTACACCATATATAAATATAACAAGTCAAGAATTGAGAGGAGAGGAGAATTTACATTCAAGAATGCACATCAACTTCAAGAGAGGTAAGGGAGAAACAAGATCTGCAAGATTGCTAGAAGGGATTTTTAGTTGAAGTTCCAAAAGTCCAATGCTGCAACTCTCCTTCTGGGTTTTTTCACTCTATTTTCTTCTCATGTCTTCTCTTTATCTTTTTATAAACTTAATTGTCAAACTCATCATGTGTAAGTAGTTTCTTTATTTTAGGGTTAGGGATGTAGCACTCTCAATTTAATTATGGATCGAATTTGATTTTATTTAATATATTGAAGGCTTTGTTCTTTGATTCAATCTCTTGTGTTCTTAGTGCATGCTATGTGTTGGTACCCACCTAGCTCTGATCTAAGATACTGATTAAAGAACTGAAATGTGAATATTAGTATTAGAAAATCAGGATTTTGAACCTAGGAAATCTGACCTAGAGATAGGTAGATGACCTTTGTGGAGTTCTAAAATTAATCAAAGATCTTAAAGGGTTTTAATTAATTTAATCACTACGAAAGTAGGGTTTAGGTTAATTAAAATACACCTTGAGTGCATTGAGAGAGGACTTAAGATAACTTAGGATTAATTTCCATCAAAGTAATAATCTCCCAATTATTAAATGAATTAGATTAATTTTATAATTGATTGAAGTGTGAACTCCTAGCTCTAGAATGTTCTCATCCATTGGTATTTTAGTTTAGATAATTGTTTTAGACTTTATTTCTTTTAGCTTAGATTTAATTATTATTTCTCTATAACTCGATCGTCTAGATAATTAAAATCACTATAGTTTAGTACTTAACTCAGTCCTCGTGGGAATGATACTCTACTCACCACTTTATTATTTGTTAGTGATCCGTGCACTTGTGGTAGTTGTAAAATCAGCAAGCAAGTTTTTTGGCGCCGTTGCCGAGGACCGGTGCTTGATATCAAATGATTAGTGATTTGATTACTCTAGACATTCTTATTTCTTTTATAGTTTATTTCTTGTCTAATTTTATTTCTACTTGTTTTTCTTGTGAGGTACATTGAGATTTTTCATCAATAAGTCTTCATAAATTTTATTCAACAATACAATGAACCATTTTACAGTGCTTGGAGAAGGTTTAATGAATTGGTAGAGCAATTTGCTAATCATAGTCTTTCAAATTATGAGCTCACTCTCAATTTCTACAATGGTCTGGATGAAGTGACAAGAAATTGGGTAGATTATGGAGCTTGGGCTGCTAATGATCATGTTTTTCAAAGAAACCATGAGGATGCCATTCACTTATTGAATGACATGGCAGATTTTGATTACCATTGGCATTGGGATCCTTCACTACAAGGTTGGAGCCACCAATACCCCCTCACACCTATCAACCTAATAGTTCACATCAACCATTTGAGCTACAATTAGAAAATAGAGTGGGACTTGAAGAGGCAGTAGCTTCATTGGAAAATTTTAACAATCTAATGGTAAACAATGAGCTATCACTTTATGAGGAGGAATCAAATGAACAAAGTTGGAAAAATGAAGAAGGTTCATGGGAATTTGAACCTATAAAAGAAGTTGAACCTCAAGAATAAAATTCCTATGAAGATGAGTTGCCAGTAGAATTCCCAGAAGAACAGGAGTTACTTGAAGAAGAAGTGGAACCTAAAATTAAATAAAGTACCTCCTTTATTGATGGAGGGTCATTGGAAAAGTGCTTACATGAAAACAAATCAAAGATGAAGGTGGTGGATGAAGAAATAAATAAGACAATCAATCTGAGTTCATTAATGATTCTTACACATACACCACTAGAAGACCCTTTTCTATCATGGACACCTCCTACATCATCACATGTCCTCCATGGGCTAAACAGTCCTTATCCTAAGCATATCACTCTAAGCCATGTGTTGTTCATTCTACGTGCAATCTTGTTTCAGATCTTGTCAATCTTGAGGGTACCACAAATCAAGACCCATATGTGGTGTTACGTGATAACTACTATGGGTGAAAACCGCTTTTTGATCAGCAATTCTAAAAGGGGTCAAGCTAAAGACCTTAAATGAGCACTTTTTGGAAGGTAACCCAAGTTTTAAATTTAATCTTTGCATTTGTCTATTTCTTTTGTTTTATCACCCTCCCAAACTTGATTTTGATGTTTGTTCACTTTGCAGGTTCAAGAAGCACTTGAAAGGAGCAATAGAGATCAAAGTCATAAATCTTCAAGGGAAGGCACGCTTCAAGGGGGAATATTCTATATCCATTAGCTTTTCCTTGTTATTACATTTATGATGTTGCTCTTAACCTGATTATGATATCTTGATGACATTGAGGACAATGTTAAATTTGAGTTTGGGGGTACATTTCATGCATTGTATTCATATATTGCATTTCATTCTGCATCACCTTATTACGTCTATATTATATTTGAGTATCAAAAATCCAGAAAATTTTTTATAACTTTTGAAAATTTTGGACTTTTTCAAAGGGCTTTTAACTTAGAATTATAGCTAAAACTTTGATGAGCTAATGATTGGACTCTCTGAGAAAGAGGAATGAATGTAATCGAATGGGCAAAAAAGGCTTTAATATGTTGTTTGTGAAAAACTTAATCACCTAAGTGGAGTTAAACTAGTTAAACCCCTTCATAGCCATTAATCTGTCGCATTGAACTTATAAAATTAGGAGATAATTTTTGAAATACAAAAAAACCTAAAAATGCCTTACCAACTCTAGAACATGTCTCTTGGACCTATCGAGGCAAAATCCTAGCATATGCTTAATGAAGAGATTATTAAGGCATTCTTTGATATAGCCTCACTAAGCCTTAGCCACCCCTAATTAAAATATATATCCTTTGCAGCTAACTTGAAGCCTATATTTATCCCTTAGAATTTATTGCATATCCACATTTTTTACCTAGCCCACAACCTAAACACCTACCCTACCCTTTTGAGGAAGCTAAATGTATGTAGAGGGTATATTAGGTGCAAAAAAAAAAAAAGGAGAGAGAATGTAGAACTCAAAAAAGAGTGCAAGTGTACAATTGAAATCAAAGAAAATTTTGCCTTTCTAACCCAGCAAAAGCAATGAGTTTGGGGGAGAGGATAAAAGGGACATAAATAAAAAGAGAGAGAGAGAGAGAGAGAGAGAGAGAAAAGAAGAAGAAGAAGTCCTTAGATAAGTATCATGGAAGCATGCTTGGCTCTATAAAAAACTAAAAGCCCCTCCTCTGCATAAATGAATAGAATAAACTTAATATACTTGGTATTTTATGCATACATGCTATCTCATATTTACATTCCCTAAAAACCTTTCATTGGCAACCAAGTCATTATCCTTTTAACCCCATTACAACCCTTTTAAAGACCTTTTGACCTGTTGAAAAGTGTATGCTACATTAGTGGATATAAAAAATTGAGATATGCTTATGGAGTTGGAATTGAGTCACTTCACCACAATTACCCACAATAGAGGTAAATTTGGGGGAGTAAGTGTTTCTCAAGTCTATCCTAATAAAACATATTATTTATGACTTATTAATGGCCTTGTATAGAGGAATAATTAGTTGAAACACCATAAATAGGGTGAGGTTCTAGCAGGCAACTATTGAGGTCTCTATGCCTTGAAAGTGGGAATTGGTATAAAGGTTGAATAGTGTCCAACTATGTGCAAGTTAAGTTTTTTGT
Organism: Hevea brasiliensis; assembly: GCF_030052815.1. Lineage (NCBI taxonomy): Eukaryota > Viridiplantae > Streptophyta > Magnoliopsida > Malpighiales > Euphorbiaceae > Hevea > Hevea brasiliensis. The sequence goes on from NW_026615294.1 coordinate 41,007, forward strand.
TATGTTTCTAAGTACGCCCAATGAGTTTTTATAAAGTTTTATTTTGCTTGAGGATAAGCAAACGTGTGAGTTTGGGGGTATTTGATGAAGTCAAATTATATAGATATTTAAGGTTAACATTCATTACATTTTGTTAGCATTTAGTCTCTTTTTATGTTTATTTTTATGTGTTTTCATTATTATTTTAGAAAATATGTTAATCCAACTTAATTCATTGATTTTTATATTTTATCAAGTATTTTTAGATGGTTCTAAAATCAAAGACGAGTTTGGAAGAGATTTAGAGGTCAAAACGTGAAGAATACGGGGCCATAAGCAGTATACGGGCTGTGTAAACTGCCCCGTGTAACTTCCTGGACCCCATGCAACTCTCTGAACTGAAGAAAACTTGAAAAATAAAGTGGCATAAAGTTATACGGGGCGTGTATCACTACACGACCAATATAAAGTTCCCTGACAGCAATTTTGATGCAGCTTTTCTTGCTTCCAACCTGACCCGGATGGACTCTTAAGGCTTTTAGGACTCTGAAATTAGGGTTTTACACCAAATATAAATATAACAAGTCAAGAATTAAGAGGGGGGAGGAGAATTTACATTCAAGAATGCACATCAAGTTTAAGAGAGGCGAGGGAGAAATAAGATCTACAAGATTGCTAGAATGGATTTTCAGCTGAAGTTCCAAAAGTCCAAAGCTGTAACTCTCTTTATGGGTTCTTTCACTCTATTTTCTTCTCATGTCTTCTCTTTATCTTTTTATAAACTTGATTATAAAACTCACTATGTGTAAGTAGTTTCTTTATTCTAGGGTTAGGGATGTAGCACTCTCAATTTAATTATGGATCTGATTTGATTTTATTTAATATATTGAGGGTTTTGTTCTTTGATTCAATCTCTTGTGTTCTTAATGCATGCTATGTGTTGGTACCCACCTAGCTATGATCTAAGATACTAATTAAAAAACTGAAAGGTAAAGATTAGCATTAGAAAATTAGGATTTTGAACCTAGGAAATATGACCTAGAGATAGGCTGATAACCTTTGTGGAGTTCCAAAATTAATTAAAGATCTTAAATGGTTTTAATTAATTTAATCACTACGAAAGTAAGGTTTAGGTTAATTAAAATACACATTGAGTGCCTTGAGAGAGGACTTAAAATAACTTAGGATTAATTTCTATCAAAGTAATAATCTCCCAATTATTGAATGAATTAGATTGACTATATAATTGATTGAAGTGTGAACACCTAGCTTTAGAATGTTCTCATCCATTGGTATTTTAGTTTAGATAATTATTTTAGACTTTATTTCTTTTAGCTTAGATTTAATTATTATTTCTCTATGACTTGATCGTCTAGATAATTAAAATCACTATAGTTTGGTACTCAACACGGTCCTCGTGGGAATGATACTCTACTCATCACTTTATTACGATCTGTGCACTTGGGGTGATTGTAAAACCATCAAACAGTTCCCATAGAGAGATTGAGAAAGAGAATGATTATGGTATCCATGTAGTATGAGATCATTATGTTTAATGTTATAGGATGTCATGGTAAAGCAATTATATGTCTTCGACATCCACCATGGTAATTGACAATAAGAGGAAGTCCTGATGAGCTTCCATAGAGGGCCAGATATATTGGAATAAAGGAAAGTAATGATAAGGGGACTTATGATGACATGCATGCCTACCTTGTTTGATTTGTTTGTGTTGTGTAAATTCATGTGAGTGCTACATTTCATGTGCTTGAAGTTTTGTTTAAATAATTACTTTATTTTCCCTCAATAGTTTCTCTACGCACTAAGTTATATATTCATTTCCCTACTTCTGTCTATCCCTTTTAGGAACAATAAGAGATGCGGTTAGCAAATTTTGGATAAGTAAGCTCCAAGGTTCGATATGGCATTTTGTAAAGGCTAAATGTTATAAAAAAATCTAAAACATTACGCGTTTTTGCAATTATAGCCTTTTTTTTTTGTCAATTTTGGCATAATTTGAAAGTTTATTATTTATTATGGCTCGATCAAAATTGGAGATTTGGGGACACTAATGTGGTAGTTAATGTGGCAAAAAATATTATTTATTAATATATTATTGTTGACATGGCAAAAACTTTTATGTTTTTACTACCGTGGTGAAATATTATTATTTTATATGTTGTTACTAACGTGACATAATTTTAATAATCAAAAAAATCTAAAGCTTTTCGACTTCTGTCAATTATAATTAATTCTATAAGTTTATTTCATTTATAGCCAATTGACTAATTTTTATCTAATTTGGTAAAAATTAATATTGTATTACTTAATAAAATTATAAAAAATGAACATTTATATTATTTAGTATAATAAAAAATAATATTCCCTTATCTCTCTCCCTTTTTTTTTTTTGGTATTTATGGAATTTATTTATGAAAATAGATAAATTCTTATTTATTTAAAATTGAAAATATCCCTCCATCCATCTCTCTCTCTCTCCTCTCTCTCTCTCTCTCTCTCTCTCCTCCTACCCATTGTCATCCAATAATACATATATATACACCTTCCACCCACCTTTCTTCCTTTAAATAATATCCCTATAACTACCTCTCTCTCTCTCTCTCTCTCTCTCTCTCTCTAAGAAACATCCTTATATATAAATCTCTTTCTCTCTCCCTCTCCCTCTCCTTCTCCCTCTTTCTAAGAAATATCTTTATACCTACATCTCTCTCTTTCTCTCTCTCCCCTCCCATCCACTATCATCCAATAATATATAGACATTCAACCACATGTTTTATTATTATTATTATTATTATTATTATTATTATTATTATTATTATTATTATTATTATTATTATTATTATTATTATTTGCTAAAATGATGAATATTGTTATTATTGACATTTTTTACATGAATTTTTAATTTTTAAATAAATAAAAAATGTGAGGGGAGAGAGAGGGGGAAATTATTTTTTTATATAACACTAACATAAATATTCATTTTTAAAATTTTATTAGGTAATAAAATATTAATTTTTGAATAAGTTAGATCAAAATTAGTCAATTGGCTATAAATGAAATAAACTTATAGAATTAACTATAATTGACAAAAGTCAAAAAGTTTTAAATTTTTTCAATTATTAAAGTTATGTCACATCAGCAACAACATATAAAATAACAATATTTTTGTCACGTCAATCACAATATAAAAGTTTCTACCACATCACCCTCCACGTCAGTAATAATATATTAAAAAAATAATATTTTTCCATGTCACCGTCACGCACTTCTAATCCCCAATTTTGACTGGGCCATAACAAATACTAAACTTTCAAATTATGCCAAAATTGACCACAAAAAAAGTTTTTGGCTATAATTGCAAAAATGCATAAAGTTTTGGATTTTTTTGAATATTAGGCCTTTTGTAAATTCTATAATATTATTTTGTAGAACTGTCTTGAGACATGTATAATTTTGGTTGCTTTTGTACTGTGCTTGCTACTACCATGTTATGTGTTAATATAATACTTCTATATCTATGCCTATGTTATAAAACATTATGTTTTCAAGTTATGATAGTATGGATATATGGAAAGACTCTTTCACTTACAGATGAAAGAATATGAATGTCTATGATGCAATGATGGCCCTGCCCCTATGAAAAGTGTATTGTTGAAAAGGGAAGTAGAATCTAATGGTAAATCAGGAATGTGTGACTGATATATATATATATATATATATATATATATATATATATATATATATATATATATATATATATATATATATATATAAGCAAGGAGGTCAATGTTCAAGCTATCTATAAGTTTTGATGGCCTTATGCTTACATATTCCCTAGCACCAACAACAGTCCTAAATTTGGGTCATTACAATATATATATTAATTATATGCAATATAAGCAAAGAAGTGAATTTTGTTCAAATTTAAATTGTTAAATGATTTTTATAAATAGTAATAAATATCAATTTTGTTTAAAATGTTAAGTCTAATATTTTGGATTATCAAAAAAATAAACCGAATGTGTCACACCCTTCCTAAAAAAATAAATTAAAAAAATTGGAAATAAAATAAAGAAGGACCACTTTAGAATTTTCTAGTGTTTAATAGAAATAAGGAGAAAAAGGAAGGAGTGTTTTGAAAATGATTAATTTAAAAAAAAAAACAAAAGAAAAGAAAAGAAGAATGGGAAAGGATGTAGAAGACTCTAGATTTATTTTGAGTCTTTAAAGTGTTGGACCTAGATGGCCAAAATAGGAAATTAGAAAAAAAAAAATAGAGAGAAGGAATAGGAGAGAAGAAGAATCACGAAAGCTAAACAAGGGAAGGGAGGAGAGAACTCGCAGCAACCACCTAAGCCAACAAATTTCTCACCAAAAACTTATCCCTTGAAGAAGTTGGTTTGCCTCCCTTTTATCCCTAAAACCCAAAATTTATGGAGAATGAAAAGAGGCATAAAGTAGCCACGACCTAAATTATTGCTCTCCATACACTTTTGAAGCCTACTAGCAGCCTTATTTGCCTCTTTTAGCTGCTATTAAGTCGTCTTTAGCCTCTATTTGGTAGTAATTGATTGAAAGAGAGAACCGTTACTGCCCTTTTTGTCATTTTCAACATTCCTATGCTGTTATGATCACCCAGTAGCTTCCTCGCCTCTTTCTCATGCCAAGAACTCTTCAATAGGTGTTGATTTCATTGAGTATTGAAGGAGGATTGGCAAATCAAAATTTTAAGCAATAGAATCTGTGTTTTAGTGGTGCTGTGAGAAATAATTGCCTATAACAGCTTCTGCAAGTGTGTAGGCTGTATATTGTTTAGATTGTTTCTTTTAAATCAGATATTCTAAGAGTGTTAAGATATCATTTAATTCGGCTAAGTTGTCTGTGTTGGAATTTCTTAAATGGTCAATTTGCAAGTTCTAGGCCCTGTTTGTATTAGTATTAAGATGTTTAATTAAAATGAAATCAATTCATTGTTGTTTATTTGACAGGGGGTTATGATTGTGATTAAGTTGGAAAATGCAGGTAATTTTGTAATTAGTTAGCTATGTCAAGTGATGAGTTTAAAGGGAATTAATAAATTATAATGCCATGTTATTGTTGAATCAAGAATGATAAATATATGTGTGTGTGTGAGTGTGTGTGTTAGCTGTGTCAAGTGATGAGTTTAAAGGGAATTAATTAATTATAATACCATGTTGTGGTTAAATTAAGAATGATATATATATATATATATATATATCTGTGTGTGTCTCTCTGTGTGTGTGTGTGTAATGCCTTGTTGTGGTTGAACCAAGAATGATAAATATATCTATGTGTGTATGTTTGTGTAATGCCATGTTATGGTTGGTTGAATCAAGAATGATGAATATATCTATGCGTGTGTGTAATGCCATGTTGTGGTTGAATCAAGAATGATAAATATATCTCTGTGTGTGTGTGTGTGTGTGTGTGTATGTGTGTGTAATGTTATGTTATGGTTGAATCAAGAGTGATGAATGTATCTATGTGTGTGTATGTGTAATGCCATGTTGTGGTTGAATCAAGAATGATAAATATATTTGTGTGTGTGTGTGTGTGTGTGTGTGTGTGGTTGGCTTGTACTTAATCAGAAACTTGAATTGGGAAGTTAGGTATAGACTTAAGCATTAACTTGGAATTAATTTCTGAATTAAGAATTCAATCATGGATCTCAATGTTATTGAGAAAGAGAGTCATTTATAGAGTGCTTTAAAAGTGAAGTTATGAAGGCAATTGCTGGCCATTCTCTGCTTCTTTGGAAAGTGGATCAAGTTTGTTATTGTTGTTATGTTATCCTATATTGAGAGCATTTTTTAATCTTTAAACCTTGAATGTTTAGTTGAGTTTGAAGAATTAAATGGTAAATAGTCCAGTTAGCTTTGATAAATTGTTTCATATGTGGTTGTAAATTGAGTTATTTGAGGAAGTTAGCATATGATAAAAAGGAATAGGGAAATGGAAGTCCACATTACTATGTTAATTGTGGTATGAATGATGGAAGTCCATGGAAGTTTGATGCATTTGCATTGTATAGGCATTTAAGGATAGCATTTGTTGCATTTTCATTCATGTTTAACTAGTTTGTGCATAGTTTTAAACATTTTTTTATTATATTTTGAAAAAAACCTGTTAATCTAACCTAAGACCTTGATTTTTATATTATATCAAGTGTATTGATGAATCCCAAGAACCAAAAACGAGTCTAGATGAAGTTCGAAAGGTGAAAGTTGAGTTTTAGAAGCAAAAGGAATTGCACGGGGCTTGTAATCATTTTGCATGGCCCGTACAATATGGCACTATAGAATACAAAGTGCATGGCTTGTGCAAAATGACCCGTGCAATCCCTTGTACCCTGTGCAACCTTCTGTACAAAGGAAATCCAAGAAATAAAGGCAACAGAACGTTAGATAGCCCTACCATGTGCAATGTTGCATGGGCCGTGCAATGACTCCAGACAGGAATTCCAACCTGACTTTTCTTCCTTTTCACTCAATCCAAAAGGCTTCTAAGACTTTTAGGACTCTGAAATAAGGGTTTTTACACCATATATAAATACAATAAATCAAGGTTTCAATGAGGATCAACATTTTTACATTTAAGAGAACACATTAGTCTTCAAAGGAGGCGAATATCAAGCTGATTGCCCTTTGGGAGTCCAAGGCTACAATTTTTCATCTATGTATAATCATTCTATTTTCTTCTCATGTTTTCCTTATTATTTTATAAACTTAATTATAAAACTCACCATGCATGAGTAGTTTTCTTTATTTTAAAGATTAATATTGGAATAACAGGATTTAAAACTTGAGGACTTGAGATAACTTAGGATTAATTCCTTAAAGTAATAAATTATTATTTATTAAATGAATTGGATTAGGTCTATAATTGATTGAAATGTGAATCATTAACTGCAATTTTTAATTCATTGATATTTAGTTTAGTTAATTAGTTTATATTTGCTTTTAGTGATAATTAGTTTTAGTTTAATCATTTCAAATTCAATAGTCTAAATAATTATATTTGCTATGTAGTTTGGTACTCAACACGGTTTTAATGGGAACGATAATCTTTAGAATTTTATATTTATTCCTAAAATCCAATTTGTTATTAGGATATTATTGCTCTAGTAGTGGGTCCATAGATACTTTTTTTATTAATTTTTTTTTTTTTTTTTTTGCTTTGTCTTGACGATGCAGGTAAGTGGATAAATATTTAAATTTACATTATATATATTTTCTCATTATGAAAATAGGAACAAAAATTATAGTAATATATTTAATATATGCAATTATAGATAATATCTTGATGACAAGTAATTTATTTTCTGCTCACTTATCTTTATATTGTTTTGGGATAGTATAAAGCCCAAGATACTCAAGATTACTCATGATTACTGATTTTTATTTTATTATCTACAATAAGCCTATTGCCAGTATATTAGAATATTACAAATTTTATGATATTTTAGCAAGAATAATTCAATAATATTTTTACAAAATGAATTTTATTTTAGCTTAATTATGTGATTTTGAAATAATTGATATTTATTCAGGTGATCTATTTTGACATAGTATGCAGTGTTATTAAATACCAAAACCTTGTTTTCTTCCCTTTATTATCTATTTATCCATTCATTAAATTTATACTCACCTTTTTTTATTTTAACTAGTTTTTATTAGCACGTGTGCTGCACAAGTGTATGTATTTTTTTTAAAAAAAAATTTAATATTATTATTTAAACTTTTAAATAATATTTATAATTTAATGGCATGTCTCATTTCATGAAAATTTTAAATAATAAAATTATTTAATTTAAAACATTTTTATTAACGTGTAATTATTTTTCATTGAGTATTGATTTTACAATATTAACTGAATTAATATTATATATATATATATATATATATATATATATATATATATATATATATATTAATTTAGTAAAAATATTATTTTTCTAATTAAAATTATTTACATATAGCAAGGGCTTTCTAAAAGTAAGAAAAATTGTTGTGTGGATCCTCTCTATATATAAATAAAATAATAATAAATTATCGATTTTTTTATACAAATGTAAGACGCGTACTAATTATTAATGGTTAAAGTTAACAAATAAAAGAAATTAAAGAGAAATTATTAAATAATTTAATTTAGCATTTTATTTGTAAATTAAATATATAAAATTATTTTAATAATAATATCATTATGAATAAATTTGTTATTTAATTTTTAATTATAATTTTATATTTATATAATTACAAATAAAAATGAATGATGCGAGTGATTTAATTAACTTAGTTAACTTAGCTTAAATGATGTGTTAGACTAAATTTATCTTAAAAAATATTTTAAAATTAAGGACCTGTTTGGTATTATTGTTAGAATTACGGTTGAGAAAATTACTTTTTTAGATAAACTAGTTAGAGAGTATTAAAAAATATTTAAAATTAAATTTAATAAGTTTTAGTCATAAAAATACTAAAATAACAAAACAGTTTTTTTTCAAACTGCTTAGCATTACTGTTGAAACTACAAAAATTACTTTTTTAAATATACTAGTTAGAAAGTATTAAAAAATAATTTAAAATTAAATTTGATAAGTTTTAATTATAAGAACACTAAAATAATAAAATAATTTTTTTCAAATTATTTTTTCAGTAGCATCTAAAATAGTATTTTTATTCAGAAAAGTAATTTCAGTCATTTAAACACAATGCTAAACAGGCATTAAAATGATGATTTTATTTAAAAAAGTAATTTTGAACCTCCAAACGTAATACCAAACAGACACTAAATTTCTAAAAATAAAAAAATACAAAGTATATATTTAATAATAAAATTTTATTTTCTATTTTATCTATGCCTTGAAGCCACGTCGCACACTTCTTGGTCTTTGGTTGAGCGTACTTGAATTTGGTCTTTCTAATCTGCAATTAAAATCTAAAATATCATTCAATCCAAAATATAACTTGGAAAGTTCAATCCTTCCCAAATTTAATTTATTTCTTCATTCTTAAATCTTCATGTTTCCTTGCCCTTCATCTTCAATTTGAATTTTTTTATTCCTATCTTCAATTACTTTAAAATGTAAAGCAGTAATTTTTTTTTTTTTATCATATTTGTAAAGCAGTAATTCTTCAACATGAAAAGCAGTATTTCTCATCCAAACAATACAAGGGAATTTTTTTTTTTTCATTTCTCCCTTTTAATTTCTCTTCATTTCCACAGGACAATTAAGGATTCAAATAAAGGGTTAAGGATTTAAACAAAGGATTAGTGTTTGGTAATGCAATAGAGTTCATTTTAGAGTGCAATTGTTTCAACTTTTGATAATATAGTTTCATTAATTTTTATCTTTAAATTTTAAAAGAGCTATTGATATGGGATTAACAAGTTTAAATCATGCTTAATTAATCTATGTATGTGTGTTGTCTTCTCTTAAGTGCCTTAATAGTGATTGTGATTTTCTTTCTATACATATGTAATAAGCACTATAATTTGGTGATGAAGTATCAAACTAATAGCACAGTCAACCATTTACAATGTTGATGAAAGAACAAAAACAAGCATAGGCCAATTGCTGCATATTGTAAATACATTGCTAAAGAAAAACAAAGAACGTAACAAAATCTAAGAGAGAGAGAGAGAGAGAGAGAGAGGCCTTGAAATGACTAATCAATACACTGAGTGGCTTACCAAGGCTCTGTTTCCATGTGCTCCTTATTGTTATGACTTAATGATTAAAAAATATATATTTATTTTTTAATTTTATCTACTACTTTTAATTTTAACAATTTTATTTAATTTAAAAAATATTATTGCAATTCTATTCAATTTTTTCAATCAAATCTTTCAACTTCATTTTTCAATTGATTCATAGACTCTCATGACTATTCAACCTCATTATTATTACTAACTATCACTCCAGCTTCATTATATATGATACCCATGATACATTAAAATTTTTAATTGTTTAGATAAATCATATGGTTTTATTTACTCTCTCTCTTTATTTTTATTAAGAAAGTGTTTGATTTAATTTATAAGTCAGTCAAATCTATTAATTTTTAGGTAGAAAGTCATAAATAATTTAGTATTTAATTTGACTTATAAAAACTACTTAAAATAAGTTAAAAGTCATAAATAAGATACATTTTACTTGTTACTTATCTACTTATTTTAAAATTACCTTTTGACCGAGTAAACGATTATATTATCCTAACAATTTTTTAAATTATTAACATTATCTTCATTTTAACAACTATAACACTAAATGATATACACTTTTTGTTATTTTGATAGGTTAAATTCTTTTACCTTTTAACCAAATAATTACCTTTTTACCTACTTATTTATAAAATTAATTTTAAGTAGTTTGACCAAACAATTACCTATTTATTTTTAAATTAACTTATAAATTAAAAAATATATTTTAAGTCAAAAGTTAAAAGTAAGTAATTAAGCCAAACACCCATTTAAATCTCACGATTGTTTAATTTCTCATATGTGCCAAAATGAAACTTAGGAGGTATGGTATTCATGAGTGGCCATGGATAAAACAAAAAATGAAGTTGAAGGTTCAATTAGTTAAAAATCAGATACAATTGCAACAATTTTTTATAATCAGGATCCAGTTGTTAAAATTAAAATTCATAAATACAATTGAAAAACAAAAAAAAAAAAATTAGACTTTTTTTTTTTAATCATTAGACCTATTGCCATTAGTTGTTTTATTTTCTCAATTTCATGAACAATATGGAAGGGTCAAAGTAACATGATTTCAGGAAAGTATTTATTCCCCCACAGTCAAGATAGTTAAAACATTATGCTAATAAACTAGACCCTCTAACTTTAGGCTATGCCATACCAAACATTATCGTCATATTAAACATGACCTTAATGCTTAGGGTAGGAATGAGTATTAATCTATTTGATTCAATATGAAAAAATTGAATAAACCAAACTTTTATAATAATAATAATAATAATAATAATAATAATAATAATTGAAGGAGCGTAGCTCAATCTCATATCCATAACACTAAATATATTAATCTCAACTAAAATTTGGAGAGTCCAACTCAACTCGGTACACACACTTGAATAATATATCTCTACACATATTACAACCAAAGGTAAATTTGTAGTCACATGGGAGTGTCTAAGAGGTAAGGTCAGAATACCTGCACATATAAATTTAAGAAAATTAATACAACTTCTTGCCAGGAGGAACTCACTGCACTAAAAATTATCTCTTTTTGTTACCTAGAGAAAACTAGTTAAACAGAAATAAATGTTTTACTCAGAGAGTTATAATATTGAGTAAAATTATAAGTTCTATATCTGCCTAGCATTAATACAATCCTAGCATGGATAATGCAATACCGAACACATAGAACATACAAATCACCAAAATTTATGCATAATAAGATAATTTAGAATTACATGCACCTTACACATGCGAATGCAATGCAGACACACCACATAAAAGGGCCATCCTGATCATTGAATCTACAACATCAATAAAAGCAAACATATAACGAGTCCAACTCAACTCCGAGAACCTAAATACAATAAATAGGGAGCCTAGCTCCACCTTCTCATACACATTCACATGCGCGCGTGCACACACACACACACACACAAACAATCTAGGCTAGCAAACATCCTACCATTGACAACCTACCCCTCACCCATATACATATCCTGAGATGTAGTGCAAGCTACCATTGACAACCTCTACATATACATATTGGACAGAAAAATTCAAAAATTTAGAGATTTTCATGATTATAACCAAAACTTTAAATTGTATGTATTATAATAAAATCTTGGTTAGTTATCACAATTGTGGCCAAAGGGATAATTAAGTTTTGAAAAGTTAATGTAAATTATAATATAATTCATGAAGTTTTAATTGATTAATAAAATAATCTATTAGTTTTAACTTTATATTTAAATATTTTTTATTTATTATACAACATATTTTTATAATATAAAATGTATTTATAATATTTATAAGTCATCCAAATCACATTCAATTGAATTAAAAAATTAATTTTCTCTTTTTTTAATCAAAATTCAAATTGATCATGTCAATCTATGTAGATTAATTTCGAATTGAATTAAAATTTATGTAACTCTAATTAGTGGATTATGTTTTGATTTTATTTTAAATTTTATGAATATGCAGGGGTTTAGTTGCAAAATTTTTTTAAGAAAATATTATTATAAAGATATAATATTCTGATGGCTATTTCTATTCTTTTTATAAACTAATTTGAATTCTTTTTTTTTTCTTTTTACAAGCTAATGTGGAAGTTGTGTATTAATTTTTTTATTTTTTTACCATTTTTAATGATTTTTATTTTATAAAATTTTTATTAAATAAAAATATAGGAGTTAGAAAAACTCCGCAGCAACGGGCAGGCACTATGCATATAATTAAAAATATTATATTAACACTAATTTAAAAGATTATGTATAGAATTATAAAAAAAAAACTAATTAGTCATAACTGGTAGGATTATTTTAATAATTAGCTAAAAATACTCATATATATGTTTGTCATAATTAATGAAAAAAAAATAATCCAAATAAAATGCGAAGAAAAATATGTATAGAAATTATGATGATATTGAGTAGATACCCGTGAAAATCATCCAACTCGAATATGAACTCAATTAATATTATTAAAACTCGAACTTGTCTCAAACTTGATTAAAATTTATTTTTAACTACTCGAACTCGTCTCAAATCTGATTATTATTATCCAAAAAAATCTCAAACCCATTTAATTTTATATATTTTTAATTAATAATTTACATAAAAAATTATTTGATTAATAATTTATATTTTAAAAATTTAATAATTCCATAAAATATTTAAAATTCTATTTTATATAAAATAAATATATAAAAATTTATGAATATTATTAAAAGATATATATTTTTTATATTTAATTAAGTATTATATAAATAGATTCAGATAACGGATGCTCAACTTGTTCAACCTAAATCCAACCCGAACCTATTGTAGATATTATTTTTCAAACCTAAATCTATCTCAAATCTGATAATATAATACCTAAATCCGTCCTATTAAGATTTTATCAGATTAGATACTCATAAAAATTTGACTCGTTGCTATTCTTAATAGAAATGAAAGCAATATGTAACAATGAATGTCCATCATATAAAATCTAAATCTGACCCGAATCTATTACAGATATTATTTTTTAAATTCAAACCCAATTATATAATCTCTAAATCCATTCTATTAGAATTCTATTAGATCAAATACTCAAAAAAATTCAACACATTTGCCATCCCTAATAGAAGTGAAAGCTGGGGATAACACACGCTACACAAAGTCCCAGTCTGTGTCCTTGCATTTTTAAAAGCTAAAACAACAGATTGGCGCCTAACGATAACTCATTGAAACACAAAATAAAGAAAACAGGGGCAAGAGATTTATTTATATCTGGCTTGCGACGAAGATGCTGAAGCTGAAGTACAGTGATAAGGCTGGGACTAATCAACTTCAAAGTAATGATTTTCATAAAAAAGAATAAAAAAACTGATGTGATTTGGATGACTTATAAATATATTTTATATCATATAATAAATAAAAAGTATTTAAATAAGTATAAATCAATAATCTATTTTATTAATCAAATAAAACTCCAAAAATTAGATTATAATTTTCTGTTAACTTTTTAAATTTTATTTTAGTCCCTTCGATTATATTTATATATAGTGAATACATGGACATACCAAAATATATAAAATGCTATTGAAATTAAAAAAATATTCAAAAATCTAACTCACAAAGCTAACAAGTATATAGTACCTTGATTAATTAGGAAGAGGTAGAAATGTAGCCCCGATCACCTATTCAAAATGTACAAAACAATAATTAGACACTAACCATACAAACAGAAATAAGAAATAAAGGCGTAATGGATTCAAAACAATACCCTAAAATTCTACTAAAATTTTGTAGAATTTTTTCTGTACCTACAATCCAATTCTCTGCAAGAAAATACAATAATAAAGCAACAACATCACCAATGGCCTCAGACCCATAATGCTGTGTATTCAATGCCCATTCAAGACTTACAAGGTTTACCTAAATAATTTTTGTCCACAATTCTCTGCTATGCCTAAACCCTAATACCGAATGAACAATTATTTGTATAGCCTCAAAAATTCTAAAAATTTTCTTGAAGTCCATCATGTGGTCCTTAAGTTATCCCAATTCATTTTAAATAATTTTATAGAGTTAGGAATATTTTATTAAACTACATTAAGTAGCCCTAACTTATTGTGAGGTTGAGTGGAACTAAGAGAGGAGAATTGACGAGATCACAAGTGGGGAAATGGGAAAGAAGAGAAAAATCAAGAGGGGAGAAGAGCCATGAAAGAAAGGAAATTGGGAAAGTAAAAGTTAAATGTAAAGCAAAAGTTAAATGCTGTGTTTAAAGGATTTTGGTTCGGTTGAATTTTATTGATTTTTTTTTCTCTTAAAAGTTCGAGTTGATAGATTTAAATTTATAAAAATAAAAATTGAACTGATTATCTAATAAATTAAATAAAAATTGCAAATTACATCAATTTGATCGATTTTTTTATTTGAATTGAATTTTGCTTACATGAGTGTCACAATTAGAACACAACTTAGAGGCCAAAAAAAAAAAAAAACCTTAATCGCTAAAGAAGCTAAATCATTTTTGTATTTTTTTTAATATTATCTAAAGCGATTAGTTTTAGCAATTTTATCCAATTTGCCAAAATTTATTGTAATTCTATCCAAGTTTTTTTAGTTGATTCTTCTACTCTACTTTTTAATTGATTTGTAGTCACTCACAATGATCCAGCCTTACTGCTGTTATCATTACTTTTTAATGGGACTGTGCACGGTCTTCTGGTCCTGAACCAAACTGAAAAAATGGATTGGATCGAAATTATTTTAATATTTAAATTTAATTTTGATTTTTCACTAAAAATCAAATTAGAACTACACAAAAACTGTTTTAAATCGAAACCGAATCGAGAATAAAATTTATATATATGTTTTTTAGATGTATTATATATTTTTAATATATATATATATATATATATATATATATATAATCATGAACTAAATATAATATAATATTTTATTTTATTTCTTTATATTTTCTTAATACTTTTAACTATAAATATATTAAATTACTTTATAGTCCTTAATTATAAATGTAGATTATACTATATATTTATATATTATAATTAAATATTATATAATTAATAAATAATTAAAATATATATTATAATATGTTTATATTATTATATTATATAATATATTTAATAATAAATTATATGTACACCTTATAATTTAATATTATATAATTTAAAAATAACTAAAAAGATATATTATATGATATATTATGTATTAATATCACATTCAAAACTTAAATGTTAATTCAAATATGACTTTTTAAGGGAATAACTATATCAAATTGTTTCAAGATTTGAAAATCGAATCGAAATCATACCAAATCAAATCAAAATTGAAAAATTAAGAATCAAATTAAAACCGAAATAATAAAAAACTGAATCAAAATTATACCAAAATTTCAATTTGATTTTAATTTCTAAATAAACCCGAAACTGAATCAGAACCGCATCCCCCCTACTTTTTAAGCTTCATTTTGGTATCCATAGTGTTTCAAAATTCTTAACTATTTGGTGAAATAGGATAGTTTTGTTGACCCGCTCTTTCTTCTTCTCATCATCAAATTTTCGTCACTATTTGGCGTTCTAGTTTTTATTTTCTTATTATATTTAATTTATAAAATCATCAAAATTTAAAGGATTTGTTCGAATAGAAAATTGTTTAAAAACAATAATTAATACTATTTTTGCATTGTTAGCGTTATAATTTTATTGTTAAAAAAAAATTCACTTGAGTAAAGTATATTATGAAGAATTAATCCATTTGCACACTTGAGATAAATTCAAAGACTTCTACAAGCATTTTCCATAATAATAATAATGCTAGTAATGAACATGAAAATAGAAGAACTTTTACCTATAATTTTGATTTTTCTTCAGTCTCCCCAGGTCCAAGGATAGGCCGTCCCTAATTTTCTGCAACTTGGTGACAGCCTCACTAATGCCCATTCTTTCTGAAGGTGAATACATAGAACATGCTAACCCAATACTTAGAATTGAGGCAATGGATTCTTGAATATATTGTGCAAATGCTTCCTCCTTTTCTCCTCCAAAAATTTGTGGATCTACGATCTCCATAACCCGATTCGTCATTGCCATTCTAACATAGTTACGGAGGTCTATGCCATCTTCGAACATGTTATCAGTGGGTCTCTTTCCTGTGAACATTTCTAGCAAGAGAATTCCATAGCTGTACAGGTCACCAAATTCGGAGACTTGGCTCCCTAAACCATATTCTGCAACACAAACCATTTATACATATCATTAATATATATATTAGCTATATGATGAAGTTGATAAGAAATCTTTTTAAGATAAGGCTCATTAACTTGTCACTCAGCATTATAATATAATTAGCTCCGGAGGTTTGAGCCATATAATTTCATGAGAAACTTGCCCATTCCTAACTGATTGCAAAACATCTATGAATTGTTCATTAATACTTGACATGTTCTTGGAATCTTTGAGTATTTTCAATAGACAATTTCTTTTTTGAATCTTTGTATCACACCAAATATATATTATTCTTAACGATTTTGAAAAATTAGAAAGCTTCTTTTCATAATAGAAATATGAAAAAGATCAAGTGAGGTACCTGGAGCCGCATACCCAATTGATCCTTTCACTACTAGAGAGCTTCTTTCGCTGTCTTCACCAAGAAACCTAACCAATCCAAAATCACCAACATGGGCAATCATGGATGAGTCCAAAAGGATATTGCTCGGTTTTACATCACAATGAACTATTGGCTTATGGCAACCATGATGAAGATAGTTGAGTGCATAAGCCACATCAATTGCAATATTTATCCTCTGAAGAATTGTTAGATTCCTGGTCTCAAATTTTGTCTCATCTGCTGTGATCCCATTAGCTGGATGTAGCCATTGTTCAAGGCTCCCATTAACCATGAAGTCGTACACCAAAGCCTTGAAATCATTACCTTGAAAATCAACACTCGAACAAGCAGTTAATATCTTGACAAGATTTCGATGCCTGATATTTCTCAAGGCTTCGCATTCAGCTATAAAACTCTTGAAAGCACCTTGGCGTTGAAGGTTTAGAACTTTGACAGCTACAGGACTTTCTTCTTGATCAAATTTTGCTTTGTAAACGCATCCAAACTTTCCACTTCCAATCAAATTGGATGAAGAAAACCCATCGGTTGCTTTCAAGATGCTTCTATAAGAAACTCTTTGAGGAGAATCCTCATTCGAGGAAGGGCCTATAGGAAGTTCCTTGTTGGCTTTTCTTAACCGAAAGGTAAGGAAACAAAGTAGCAGTGCTATTGCAGAAAGCCCACAACTCACAGGAATAACCACTTTCAGGACAACAGGGAAGCTGTGTTTCTTTGTACTGCATGTTGGCAATTCTAATTCTGGTATGCCTCCACAAAGCAAATGGTTTCCTGCCAAGGAAATTTCACTTGCATTCTTGAAGACACCATTTTTTGGAACTTCACCCTCAAAATTATTGAAGGAAAGATTCAAATTCCTTAAGAACATGAAGTTCTCCAAATATCTTGGAATTGGACCAGACAAGTTGTTTCTTGAAAGATCTAAATCTTCAAGGCCTCTCAATGACATCAAGGAAGGAACAGTACCTTGAAAGAAGTTACCCTCCATTCGTAAACTTACCAAGCTTGTACAACTGCTAAGACTGCTAGGAATATTGCCAGATATCATGTTATTAGAAACATCAAAAGTAACAAGATTCTTCAAAGTAGTAAATTCTGAAGGTAATGAACCATTCAGATTGTTATAAGATAGGTCTAAAAAAGTTAGTGAGGGCAAGCTGTTGAAAAGCTCGTTAGGTATGATCCCAGAGATGTTGGTTTGATAAATATAGAGCTTGGATAAGCGTCGGCATTCACTTAGTCTTAAAGGTATGTTCCCAATCAAAGGATTCTGTCCTAGGTAGAGGTCACCAATCATAGTCAAATTTCCTAGAGAGGAAGGGATGTTGCCTGTGAGTTTATTTCCTGATAAATTCAAGACTTGGAGCTTTCGAAGTTTGCCAATTTTGTCAGGGATTGTACCCGTTAGTTCATTGCTCCCCATGCTCAAAATTTCTAGATTGAAAAGATTTGTTAAGCCATCAGGAATATTTCCAAATATTCGATTTCTTCCTAGTGTCATAAATACAAGTTGGTTTGAAAGGTTGGCTATAGAATTTGGCAACATCCCACCAAAGTTATTGTCGTTTAGACCCAATCGACGCAAATTGGTACAATTTGTGAGATAGGACAGCAAACTCAACCCATTAAAATCTGCTACTCCGCTTCCAAGATTATTTTCTGAAATGCCTAACCAGTACAGATTCACCAATCTTCCCAACTGAGGAATTTTTCCTTCAAAGTAATTCTTCCCAATTATGATTGCAGATAGTTCCTGAGCATTAGACAGGGAAGCAGGAATGGGTCCATTAAATTTATTATTGAAAAGGTTAAGCCTCTGTAGGTTTGGAAGTGTAAATCCCAAGTCTGAGGGAAGACTCCCCTGGAGTAGGTTTTGTGGTACAGAGAATATTTTGATAGAAGAAAGATTGTAAATAGAGGAAGGGATTGTACCAGACAATATATTGAGTCCAAGCGCTAAAACCCTTAACTTCACTAACCGGCCAAGAGAGTCTGGGATCGTCCCTCCGAACTTGTTACCTGCGGCTAGGACGATTTCAAGAGATGATAAATTGCCAAGGAAAGGTGGAACTCCTCCTGTCAGATTGTTATCAGGGATAACAAGTTGCTGGAGCTTGAACAAAGACTCCAACTCCTTTGGTATACTTCCCACCAGCTTGTTACCTCCTAAACCAAGGTACACAACGTTGGTGCAGTGAGATATATTGGATGGGATTTCGCCGGTGAAGGAATTGTTCTCCAAGCTTAACACTTGAAGTCTGAACAAATTCCCCAATTCTTGAGGGATTTGACCACTGAAGCCATTGTTAAGCAGGCTTAATGTTTTAAGAAAGCTGAGATTTCCAAGCAGTGGAGATAAGGACCCAACAAGCTTCTTCTCCTGTAAATCGAGCACTGTAACCCTCCTGTGCCTACGACCGCATGTGACACCAAACCAGTCACAGAAATGGACAGAATTATTCCATGAGCTCATGACGTGAAGTGGATCATCTGTTATCTTGTCCTTGAAAGCTAGCAAAGCTGTTCGATCAGTCTCATTTCCACCGAGAGAGGATGCGGCTATTGCTGTGAAACCATGATGACTCTGGCAAATCAGGTAAGAGAGAAGAATGGCATGGATGAAAAGAGACGTTATCACTGAACCTCCAGCAACCATCTCTATAATATTTACTTGATTTCTTGACAGACGATCGCTTCTATGTATAGCTTTAAGTGCATTATATTAAATTAATAAGTGCGTGTAAGAAATATTTTTAGTACTTTACAAATAATATATATATATATATATATATATATATATATATATATATATATATATATATATATATATATATATATATAATGACTCAATTAAATATTTATGTATTAATTTCATATAATATAATTAGTGAAGAGAAAACTTTTTATGCATTATGTCAATTTTAATCTACTTATCAAATTAAAACTAATATTTAAATAAATTTATTTTTTTATTAAACTAATAAATTAAAAATATCAATGGTTTATTTTCTTTATAATTTAAATAATTAATAAAAGCATGATAAATATATTAAAAATATATATTTTTTTTAAAACAAAGATTTATATTATTTTTCAAACAAATATTAATTGGGAGATTTACTGTAAAAGGATATTAATTATTATTTATCTATAATAGACATTAAATTTTAAGTTGGTATGATATTAAATGGATGACCCTTGATATGGTTCAAGTAGACTCCCAGTTGACCGTGACATTTGACCCAAAGGTCTTTGATTTCACTAGAAACCTAACCTATTTTGATTAGGTCTCAGTCCATTAACTGCTTAGAATTTAAATAGACTAAAATACCCTTCACATTTATAGAGCTAAATGCAATTAAAAAAAATCATTAGATAATTGATAAATATTTAATTATTAGTTATTAATATTTTAATAAGAGAAAAAAAGAGGAACTCAATAAGACTCGGTTAACACTTTCTTTTTGATTACTCTAAGAAAGTATATCAAAATATTTTCAAAGATAAAATTTTTGAAAGAATAAAAATGCCATTCAAAATTAATTAACAAAAAAATAAAAATTATTAAATGTGTGTTAAGAGATTACATAATATATCATATATAATCTACTTATAATAATTGTTAATGAAATTTTTATATGTTAAAAAAATAAATATGCATTAGAAAAATTATTGATTAAAGATTTTTAGGTAAATTTATTATCAGTTAAATCACTCTATATCATTTTTTTTATAATTTTTTAAATAGGAAAAATATTAAAAATTAAATTATATGTTTATTTATAATTATGTATAATATTATATAATAATTTTATTAATTTAGTCTATAAAAAATATAATAAACTAAATGTATATCTAGGAATCTTTCATTGATACCCAATGTCCCTTAGACATTAATGAAGAGACAATGATGTCTAACCTAACATTAAATTGCGAATGACTTGCGCTGAACTAGTCTACCTATTTACCCATTAATTGCTTTAAATTTTTTTATATTGAAATATCCTTCACTTTTCTAGGGCTTTATGCAATATTTCTTTTTTTTTTTTAAATGAGAAATTATCAAAAAATCTTATACTTTCAAAATTTTTTCAATTATACTCTATACTTTAATAATTACTAATTAAACCCTATACTTTAAAAATTTGCACAATTGTAACCACCGTTAAACGATGCCTCCCCAAAAACCCTCCCAACCTTCTGTCAATCCTCCCTTGAATCGCCACTAGAATGCAATCTTTCTACCACTACAACCAAACAATTTGAATACCAACACTCTTAAGCAAGAATTACTTACTATATAGTTCAATAACTTCCCTCTGGGATGGGATACTAGATTTCTCAAACAAGCATTCTCCAAGATTAATAGTATTGTCAATATTAATGTTCCCAGCAAACTCAATAGAAAAGGTGTCACGACTCAAATTCTTAGCCGAACTGGTACTAGGACTTGGGTCGGTATATGTTTGCTAATTTTTCAACCACCGCAAGTGCACGGATCGCTAACAAGTAATAAAGTGATGAGTAGAGTATCATTCCCATGAGGACTGTATTGAGTACCGAACTATAGTGATTTTAATTATCTAGATGATCGAATTATAGATAAATAATAATTATATCTAAGCTAAAAGAAATAAAGTCTAAACCAGTTATCTAAACTAAAATAGTAATGGATGAGAACATTCTAGAGCTAGGGATTCACACTTCAATCAATTATAAAATCAATCTAATTCATTCAATAATTGGGAGATTATTACTTTGATGGAAATTAATCCTAAGTTATCTTAAGTCCTCTCTCAAGGCACTCAATGTGTATTTTAATTAACCTAAACCCTACTTTCATGGTGATTAAATTAATTAAAACCTTTTAAGATCCTTGATTAATTTTGGAACTCCACAAAGGTCATCAGCCTATCTCTAGGTCAGATTTCCTATGTTCAAAATCCCAATTTTCTAATATTAACATTCACCTTTCAATCCTTCAATTAATATCTGTAATTAATACTAAGTGGGTACCAACACATAACATGCATTAAGATCACAAGAGATTGAATCAAAGAATAAAATATCCAATGTATTAAATAAAATTAAACCAGATCCATAATGAAATTGAGAGTGCTACATCCTAAGCCTAGAATAAAGAACCTACTCACCCAATGGTGAGTTTTACAATCAAGTTTATAAAAAGATAAAGAGAAAACATGAGAAGAAAATAGAGTGAAAGAACCCAGAAAGAGAGTTATAGGTTTGGACTTTTGGAACTTCAGCTGAAAATCCCTTCTAGCAATCTTGCAGATCTTGTTTCTCTCTAGCCTCCCTTGAGGTTGATGTGCCTCCTTAAATGTAAATCGGCTCTTGAATGTTAATTCTCCTCCTTGGATGTAAATTCTCTCCTCCCCCTCAATTCCTGACTTGTTCTATTTATATCTGGTGTAAGAACCTTAATTTCAGAGTCCTAGAAGCATTATGAGTCCATTCGGGTCGAGTTGGAGCGAAGAAAAGTCGCATCAGAATTGCTGTTAGGGGACTTTACATGGCCCATGTAGTGTTACACGCCCTGCCCCTTGTAACTTTCTGCCACTCTTGTTTTTCAAGTTTTCTTTGTCCAGAAGGTTGCACGGGGTCCAGGAAGTTACACGGGGCAAGGTACACGACCTGTGTAATATTTTTGGCACTGTATTCTTCACGTTTTGACCTCCAAATCTCTTCTAAACTCGTCTTTGATTCTAGAACCACATAAAAACACCTGATAAAATATAAAAATCAGTGAATTGAGTTGAATTAACATGTTTTCTAAAATAATAATAAAAACATATAAAAATAAGTATAAAATGATACTAAATGTTAACAAAATGTAATGCATATTAACCTTAAATATCTATATAATTTGATGCAATCAAAAACCCCCAAACTCAAACCTTTGCTTATCCTCAAGCAAATTAAAACTTTATAAAAACTCATTGGGGTACTTAGAAACATAATAAAAAATTTAACTTGCACATAATTAGACATTCTTCAACTTTCATACCAAGTCCCACTTTCAAGGCACAAGGACCTCAATAGTTGCCCACTAGAACCTCACCCCCTTCATGGTGCTTCAACTAATTATTCCTCTATGCAAGGTCATTAATAAGTCACAAATAACCTGTTTTATTAGGATAGATTTAAGAAACACTTACTCTCCCAAATTTGCCTCTATTGTGGGCAATTGTAGTGAAGTGATTCAATTTCAACTCCATAGGCATATCTCAATTTTTTATCTTTACTAATATAGCATACACTCTTCAAAGGATCAAAAAGTATTTGATATTAAATGGATGACCCTTGACATGGTTCAAGGTAAGCGTGACATTTGACCCAAAGGTCTTTGATTTCACTAGAAACCTAACCTATTTTGATTAGGTTTCGGTCCATTAACTGCATAGAATTTAAATAGACTAAAATACCCTTCACATTTATAAAGCTAAATGCAATTTAAAAAAAATCATGAGATAATTGATAAATATTTAATTATTAATTATTAATATTTTATTAAGAGAAAATAAAGGAACTCAACAAGACTAGGTTAACACTTTCTTTTTTAGTACTCAAGAAAGTATATCAAAATATTTTCAAAGATACAATTTTTGAAAGAATAAAAATGCCATTCAAAATTAATTAATAAAAAAATAAAAATTATTAAATGTGTGTTAAGAGATTACATAATATATCATATATAATCTACTTATAATAATTGTCAATGAAATTTTTATATTTTTCAAAAAATAAATATGCATTAGAAAAATTATTGATTAAAGATATTTAGGTAAATCTATTATCAGTTAAATCACTATATATTATTTTTTTGATAATTTTTTAAATAGAAAAAAATATTAAAAATTAAATTATATATTTATTTACAATTATATATAATATTATATAATAATTTTATTAATTTAGTCTATAAAAAATATAATAAACTAAAAGTGTGTAGGAAAATATTTAAAATTAAATTATATATTTATTTACAATTATATATAATATTATATAATAATTTTATTAATTTAGTCTATAAAAAATATAATAAACTAAAAGTGTGTAGGAATCTTTCATTGATACCCATGTCCCTTCGACATCAACGAAGGAGACAATGATGTCTAACCTAACAGTAAATTGCTAATGACTTGCGCTAACCAGTCTACCTCGTTGCCCGTTAATGCTTTAAATTTTTTTTATATTAATATCCTTCACTTTTCTAGGGCTTTATGCAATATTTGTTTTTTTTTTAAATGAGAAATTACCAAAAAATCTTATACTTTCAAAATTTTTTCAATTATACTCTATACTTTACTAATTACTAATTAAACCCTATATTTTAAAAATTTGCACAATTATAACCACCATTAAACGATGCCTCCCCAAAAACCCTCCCAACCTTCTGTCAACCCTCCCTTAAATCGCCACTAGAATGCAATCTTTCTACCACTACAACCAAACAATTTGAATACCAACTCTCTTAATCAAGAACTACCTACTATATACTTCAATAACTTCCCTCTGGGATGGGATGCTAGATTTCTCAAACAAGCATTCTCCAAGATTAATAGTATTGTCAATATTAATGTTCCCAGCAGACTCAATAGAAAAGGTGTCACGAACCAAATTCAAAGTCGGACTGGTACAAGGACTTAGGTCGGCATAAGGCCCCCAAAGCCCGTAGTAAGCTTAACTATTCTCTGACCCAAACTCAAAGCCCATATTCAAGCCCATTTTCAAGAAATCAACCGAACAGAGTCTGGCCATAAACTGGACAGTTTTTGGCTTACCCGACCTATGATCACAAAATAAAATCATTTTGGGAGCTCAGCTCACCTTTACAATCATCAACAACTCAATATGATTATTAGGAGTTCAGCCCCCTCATCCACATAACCCATTCAATTCACAAATCCACATATACAAAATCAATAAGTTATAGATTTTAAATAATAATCTATTACAGTTTCAAGTCAAATAAAATATCTTCTAACACATGCAAAGTTCTAGAACTTTCAAAATTTATAATAAAAACATAGATAGAGCAACCAAGAGACCTGTGAGGTAGGAAGCAGGTTAAACACAAATAAGAGTCCTCCTGTAGCTTGAAAAAAAATGGGTGAACAGGAGTGAGCGTTCGACCCATAGAGTAAAATATTATATTTACCTAAGTCTAGTGCATCCCTAAGAATGAATGTAACACCTTCACACAATTCAAACAGGTCAAGTTAAAATCACACCAAAAGCAATCTGGAGCACTCACACACCCATGTGTCATATCCATACTCACACACGCACACACAAACATATATATATATATATATATATATATATATGGGAGCTGATTCCCTATACAGCTCTCTTAGTTCCAACCTCTACCAGGGAGATCAACTCAAAGTTAAACTTTCTCTTAATATCCAAATGCGGGAGCCAGCGAGATCAATTCAAAGCCGTGCTTACCCCGACTTATCCATAAAAAGGATTGGGTCCCAGTGAGTCAAGTTCTAGCCTTGTCTACCCGTCTTACCCATATCCATATACACACCACGTACACACCCACTCACACACATAGCTCTAGATGACCATAAAACAATAATCACAGCAATATCGTCAAGAACAAATATAATATAAAGTGTGCCTAATATTTACTACATACATATATGTATAAGTGATGCATGAACATGCTTTGAATATAATAATATTTAAATTATAACTAAAATCAATATCTACTCACAGAGAGGATGACCCAACTACAGCTAGTCCGACTGAACAAGAGAAGATTGGCTGACACCGTTCACCTATACATATACATTAACCTCTATCAATTAACTGACAGAATTAATCAATTAATTTAATCTATAAAAGCAAGAATAAATCCTAAGGTATTGCCAAAATTTCGACAGAGTTTCCCTTGTAACTAGACCTAACCCCCTACATGAAAATTTAATAAAACGCAATACACAGGGCCTATGGCCCATAATAGCAACAACGTTATACGACCTCTCCTGGGCCTGCCAAACCAAACAATACTCAAGTGACTACACAAAATAATTATTTAAAAATTCAGGGTGTTACATTCTTCCCTCCTTACAGAAAATTCGTCATCGAATTTTGCACAAGACAGAATAATAATAAGGAACTACATATTAAACAAATACAGATACTTGCTATGCATACCCTACTCTAACTCCTAGGTGCATTTCTCTACAGATTGACCCTTCCACAGAACTTTAACTATGGGGATCTGCTTTGACCAAAACTACCTCAGTTGACAGCTGCTCCTTAAAAGTCAAATTCTCATCTAACTCCACTGTGTCTAGTTGTAGCACATGAGAAGGGTCAGGAACATACTTCCTAAGCATGGAAATGTGGAATACTAGATGGACATGAGAAAAGCTTGGTGGCAACTCTAACTGATAGGCAATTGGTCCCACTCTATTTGTGATCTCAAAAGGTCTTATGTAACGAGGTGCCAACTCCTGCCTGTCTTATGTAACCAGCTGCGTAGAACTACATCCATCTCCTCTACCTCAAATTTAAATCCCTCTATTGAAAAATATACTTTAAGCTTTTATGGTCAGTATATATTTCGCACGTTTCACCATATAGGTAATGCCTTTAGATCTTTAGTGCAAAAACTACAACTGTCATTTCCATATCATGAGCGGGGCAGTTCTGCTCGTGCTTCTTTAATTGCCTTGAAGCATAAGCCACTACTTTACTATGCTGCATTAAGACACATCCCAACCCAACTCTAGAAGCATCACAGTACACTTATACCCTTCTCCACTCACCAACAAAATCAACATAGGGGCTGTAGTTAAATAGTCCTTAAGCTTTTGGAAGCTTTCCTTACATTCATCTGACTAGAAGAACGGGACATTCTTTCGAGTCAACTGTGTTAGAGGAGCTGCTATTCTGAAGAAATTCTGCACAAAACGCTTGTAGTAACCTGCTAGGCCTAGAAAACTTTACACCTCGGTGACTGTAGTAGGCCTAAACCAATCAATTATTGCTTTAATTTTCTTAGGGTCCACCCAAATACTTTCACTAGAGATCACATGTCCTAAGAATGAAATGCTCTCCAGTCAGAACTCACACTTTGAAAATTTTGCATATAACTGATGCTCCCTCAATGTCTGTAACACCATCCTCAGATGCCACACATGCTCTTCCTCGATTCGAGAATACATCGAAATGTCACCTATGAATATAAGGACAAAGTGATCTAGGAACAACCTAAACACCCTATTCATTAAGTCCATAAAAGCCGTTGGTGCATTAGTGAGTCCAAAAGACATCACTAGGAACTCATAATGACCATACCTAGTCCTGAACGCTGTCTTTGGTACATCCTCACTTCTAATTCTCAGCTAATGATAACCTGAACGCAAGTTTATTTTTTAAAAGTACCTTTCTCCTTGTAGCTGATCAAATAGGTCATCAATCCGAAGAAATGGACATTTGTTCTTAACAGTCACTTTGTTCAACTATCTATAATCGATACACAACCTCAAAGTTCCATCCTTCTTCCTCACAAATAGAACAGGAGCACCCCCAAGGTGAAGTGCTTGGCCAGATGAAACCCTTATCTAACAACTCTTGTAATTGCTCCTTCAGATCCTTTAGCTTTGCTAGTGCCATCCTGTAAGGTGGCATAGAAATGGGATTTGTACCTAGCATAATATCTATGCAGAACTCTATTTCCCTATCCGGTGGCAATCTTGAAAGTCCTCAGAAAACACATTTACAAATTCTTTAACAATAAGTACATTCTCCACATTAGTACCTTCAATTGTGTCCCTCACTAGTGCCAAAGACCCCTGACATCCATGCCTCAACATCTTTCTGGCACTAATCGCTGACACTAAATTGTATGGAGCAACACTTTTGTCACCATCAAAGCTAAACTATTCCATTCCAGGAATATAGAAATACACCTTTTTATTATTTCTTAATCTTAACTCTGTGATTGGTTTTCACCAGCACATCTACTATACAGTATTATACTATAATACTAACCTACTACTCATTTTGTGAAACACAGGCCATTCACTATAGATGATTCTTCCTATTCCTCCTTCCTAATATGACCATCAAAACATTATCGTCCCCTACTATCCTTTGTAAGGAATTGCCCTTCATGATTAGATAGGTATCCTTGAACCTATAAGTTCCACCTAAATTGTCATAGCAGTGAGAAATTTGTGTTGTACCACAATCCCAGACAAAATACTTTATATATTTATTCCTCTTGATGTAGCCACATCTATTGTCTATAGCTTTCCAGACTTCAGCCTTAAATATGCCCATTAGCAAAAGTTTTATCCATCGAATCTCATCCACAGATAGCACTCCCTCTAGCTTATAGTTCAGAAGGGTTATAAGCCCTGGTAACTAACTTGATCTAACTCTTGTCATTACCCTAATTGTCCATCCATCCTTGACATTAAGTATGCACTTACCGTCATTCTTATATCAGGAGATTGTGTATGAACTGGTGCCTACTAAACTCTCAAATAACTGGGTCACCTCGACCCAGTCTCCATTCCTTACATAACCCTCTAGAGCCAAAAGTAAGAGCTAAACTTGAAGAGAAGGAGAAATATCCTCTTACAATCAACTGCATATGATTTCATATAATAATATTTAACCCATGTCTCTTATTTTTTTTTTAAATTTTATTATCTCCTTACAAAAGTTATGCTCCACATATAAGATATCAGCCTCACCAACCCTCTATTATACCACTGTCCAATCCTGATATATTATCTTTATCTTGTCTCTTGCCTTCTGTTGTATTTTGGAAGATACCTCTTATTAATAGATTCTTCCAGAGCTAACTTCAATCATACCTACTGTCATTCATATAGTGCCCCTGACTTTTGTTATATTCTGAAAGACATTTCTCACTAATAGATTCTTCTAGTAATAACTCTACCATTACTTATAACCATTATTTTGATCCTTAAAATTCCTTGTGACTTATAACCACCTATAACCATCGCTTTTCGTTCTACCCCTACTATTGTTCTGTCACTATTGCTTTACTACAAAGTGATTCTATTAATCACACTAAAAACATTCGCTTAACATTCATAACAAATCTTTAACTACCTTCTCATTATCTCAATAGTCTAACCTAAAGCCTATGCGTCATTGTCCCTTATTCTTTTCTCATCAAGTATAATTGAATCCATTAGGTTAACTTTTATTCAACTTACTACCTACTGACTTTGCTTTTCTGCCTAATAGGATAGTTCAAGCTACCACTACACACCCTATAGCTACTACCTGCTTGGGTTGCATACTTTACTTAACTTTTCTCATACTATCAACAATCTAAAGGGTTTTTATCCTATTGCCCTTCATTCTACCTTAGGGATAGAATGTGACACCCCTTACCCGTCTACAGTGTAGCCGAGCAAGATATGCCACGCAGTGTACCGGAACACCCTATTTTTATTTCAATCATTTTTTTTATTCTTCCTAATTTATTTTTTTCATAGTTATGAAGTACAATTTATGAAATATAATTCATTTAAGTCATTTATTAAAATTATAATTTATTTGAGGTTTCGAAAATTTTATAGAAAATCCGGCAGAGTACCAGCTAAAAATAGAGAAAACAGTTCTTCGGAACCTGTGAAAAACACTTCCAATAATCATTTCCAATCATTCTCAAACTCCAATAACCATCAACATGGTCTCAACATTAGCAATCATCTCAAATTCTCAACATTAATCCACAATTTCATTCAAATTCAAAATCAACTAAAATTTCATGAAGATATTCTCAAATTATATTAATTAACAAAATTCTTCAAAATATGTACATCAACATATGATTACATAAATTTACTATTTACATGAGTTCATAATTTACAAATCACAAACTACTACCTATTATAAAATGCAAAAACATAATTTCAAAAGGGACCTAAAGGTCCTACC
Organism: Hevea brasiliensis; assembly: GCF_030052815.1. Lineage (NCBI taxonomy): Eukaryota > Viridiplantae > Streptophyta > Magnoliopsida > Malpighiales > Euphorbiaceae > Hevea > Hevea brasiliensis. Next base: position 70,841 of record NW_026615294.1, read on the forward strand.
ACTGATGCACTGTAGATGAGAGGTGACTCTGACTCTAGGTAGATCTGTGACCTCACCCAGTCTGTGGTCTGTTGGGCTCTCTGTCTGTCTCTCTAGAACCTACGCGTGGCAAAAAGCAACGCGCTAAGCAATAATGCTTAGTGGTGCCAATAATAAAATAAAAAGAAATAACAGAAAATAATTATGCAGTGCATGTTCTGATGTCTTGTGCAGACAATTTTTTGATCATTATTGGTAATCTTATTTATTTTGTACTCATTATATTCATAATTTCATTACATTTATTCACTTTCATTTTTTATTGCCCAAGTAACCTATACTGGATGACTGGACTAGATAAACGGGTAAACTGGCACTGGGTATCAAGTACCTCGGGCCGTCACACCATCGGTCACATAGGTGTCTCCCGGTGTGCAATAGAACAGCTAATAAGCTGTAATAATATTAGGCACAAGGCCAAGTCTCAACACAATGTCAGAATGGCTAAAAGCCATGAAATCACAGAATGGCATAATGCCATGTGTAGTACTTCTAACTGAACCCTATTGGCATGCCAACCTATCCAAACCAATCTTGCTAGGTGTACTAGGGCATGTTACACTTTTAAACTTTACAAAATTTAAGTTTAGGTGTTACTATTCATTTTATTGTTCAACTAAAATGTTGACTTTTGTATAGACAATAGGTACATTGGTTTTAATACTCCCAACATATCACATTTTGCATTCTAAAATTATTGGTATTGGTTGCTAATACCATTTCTAAACTTAGTGTTAGTTGTTCAAAATTTTCAGATTTCAAGCCTTGTATTTACTGTTCCATTAGTCATTTTTGCAGTAGGAATTTGGCAAAGTTGTCTTCATGAAAGTTGTTCCTTATTTTGTCTAGTTACATTTCATTTTTTCAATCACTCCATTTGGACTTTTGTAGCTTAAGTTATGGCCTAAACACCATAACTGGCTGGATTAGATAGAATCCAAAATTATGGGCAAAACTGGTTCTGTCAGATTTGGTAACCTAAGTTTGGTTGACAATTTGACTAGGTTATGGTCAGAATTTAGATTTGTATTCTTCATGAAAGTTGTAGGTCTATGTCTCAGCTTTCTGCTGGTAAAATTTCAGGTCAATTGGATCTTTCTACACTGAGTTATGACCAAATGAATAAACACTGTTTATTTGGTCATTTTGCCCAGGCAGACTGCAGGTCACCCGAATTGGGGCAATTTTTAGGTCAACTTGGTTTGGTTTTCTGGGCAGCATTTCTTCAGCAAAGTTGTGACATTATGTGTCTAGTTTCATGTCCAATTGGCCTTGCACCAATTGAACCTATACAACTCCATTTATGGTTGCCCAAACCTGCTGGACTCCCAACTAGTCCTGCAGGTCACCAAGGACAGCATGCCTAAGGCCAACTCCAACATTCTTAATCACTTCAATTCCTCCTCATACACATTCAAATGGTCACTAATTGACCATTACAAGGTTATCATACTATTACATGAGCAAACCCTAATGTTGTTCATGTGTCCACATTTTTTTCAAGTTCTATCATGCATTCCACTTGCATTTCACTTACACAAACATATTCAATCACTCATCTCATACCAAGGGCAGCTCATAACCACTTTGCTATCAAGAAAATCATCAAACCCTAACCAACCTAAGCTGTTGAAATTTTAAGGGTGCACACACACACATTTTTATTTCTTTTTCTTACATTTCCTACTTATTTCATGCCATTAAACATGAATTAAATCAAAGGTAGTAAGAGTTTGGACACTAACCACTGGGAGCAGAATTTCAAGCTAACAAAACCTCCTTTTTCCTTCCTCTTTTTGCTACCTAGTGGTGATTTAAGGTGTGAGGAACAAGTTTAGTGAAGAGCTTGAGTGGTTTTATGGTGAGATTTGGTGGGGTTTGAAGCTTTGGTGGAGCTTTCATGGAGGAAAGGGGTGGAAGGAAAGAGACGGCTGGTTTTTTTGGTGAGAATGGCTACTGAGTTTTTTTTTGGGTTTTTGCTGTATTCTTATCCACTTTTTATTAGTTAATTTAAGTGTTAATTAAATATGATTGGTGGGTAAGTATTTAATGACATCATATGATGTTATAATTGGTATTTTCTTCCATTTTCTTTTCTTCTCTTCTCTACTGATTTTCAATTTAATTTTTAGCAATATTTATTCATATTTTATGTCATAAAAATTATTTACTTAACTGGACAAGTCGACCAAAAATTACCTTTGAAGGCAAAATGACCAAAATGCCCTCCGTTTGGCTTAACAGACCAAAATTGTCTGTACCGATTGAAAAATTTTTCTAAGCATTTTATTGGCATTCTAATGCCATAGAAACCTCAATGACCCTTCTCTGGAGTCTCAAAAATTATTTTATAAATTTTCCCCTATGTCTAGGGCTCCTAGTTGCGAGAATCACAACTTCCCACTAGTTTACCCATCGCTAGGGCACCGTCTCATTTAACTTGGTTGTATTTTATTTCTAAAATTTTTTAAAATTTTTCTTATCAATATTTGAGTTAATTATGGTTCCTCACTTTAGTTTAAATATTTTTCCAAACGTTCTAACTATCTGGACCGACACCGGTCATCGGAACAGTAGAATGTACGGAGTTGCTACAGGGAGGGTGTTACATAGAAAATAGACGAAGTCTAATCCAAATCCTACAACTCTGAGCTCTAGGTTCAAGCTCCTAACACTACATCAATTTTGACCTGCTCTGAGTTCTAGACTTCTTGGTCTTATACCATGACAAATGTTCTCCCTAATGTCATCCTTTTCTAAGCTCTCCATATCCTTACCCTTTTATTTACCTCATTTACCTTCTCTAGAACCACATTTGCCTCCTCTGTATCTTAACTCTACTCTTTCTAATCTTATCCTGATCTAGGCTTTTCAATTTATTTTTTAGCCGACTCATTTTCTCTTACCCAAAATCAAACTTTGACTATTTTATTCTTTAGCTATATTCTCTTTCTTGACCTCATCACCATGCCAAAAACTTGTACCTTTTCACTATCTTGATCAATCATCTACACCTTAGTGTTATTTAAAATTGGTCCTCCTGCCACTCTAGCTAGCCCTTCTATAACACCCCTTACTCGATCTACAGTGTAACCGAGCAAGGAATGCTACATTATGTGTTGGAGCACCTTACCTTATCTTACTTTATTTATAATTTATTTTAAATGCCATTTTAAAACTCAATTGTCATACTTTATTCCTTATTAATTTTTATTTTTCCTTTATTATTTATTTTCAAATATTTAAATGGGGAAAACAGATGGAGTTTCCCCTGTTTTATTAATATTTGGCGAGTTACACTATTCACCTGTTTAAAAAATATTCTATATCAATTCATATATTCATCAACATTCTCAATTTTAATTCATAATCTCAATCCATAATTCTCAATTTCAAGTCATCAAATTCATTCAAATTTTCATCCATTCATGCATAATTTATACAAAAAAATTTCAACTTCATTAATTACATCATATACATATTTAACTACGTGAACTCTTAATTTACATTACAAACTTATGCTTATATACAATGTGACACCCCATACCCATCTACAGTGTAACCGAGCAAGGCATGTCACACTCTATGCTGGAGCACCTTAACTTATCTTATTACATTTCCCAGTATTCACATTTTATTTTATTAATTTGGGGGTCAATTTATTAACCAGAGGAACTGACGGAGTTTCTCATAAATTATTCATAATTTTGACGAATCCCACCTGTTTAAAATCTTAATAATATAATCTTAATGACATAAATTTTTCATAATTCCAATACTTCATCTCATTTATTCAAACTCACAAATTTCATTTATACATAAATAAATAAAATGATACTCACATTCATAAATAGAATGCACAATTTCATTAATTTATATAATTTACAAATAATTACATAAGTTTATAATTTACATGACAAAATGAATGTCTAACTACAAAATACAAAATCACTAACAAGCCTAGCAAGTCCTACCAAAATGCACTGCAGAAGAAGTGACACCGAACACAAGTGTAGATTTGGACTCTCGCAGTAATTCCAGTCTATGGTCTACTGGGCTCTCGCTCTTGGTCTTCGGTACTTACGCGTGGCAAAAAGTAACGCGCTAAGCATAAAGCTTAGTGGTACCAATATAATATAAAAATAAACTAAATAATTAAATACAAAGAAATTATGCTAATAAATCACACAGACTAAATTTTTGGTAACTATTTGTAATATCCTTAATTTAGGGGTTTTTATATTCATTATTTAGTTGTAAATTTTTAAGACTTATTTTAATTGCCCAAGTAACCTATACCAGTTGACCGGACTGGATAAAAGGGTAAACTAGTACTAGGTACTGAACACCTCAGGCCATCACACCATCGGTCATATAGTGTCTACCGGATGTGCAACAGAATAGCTAACAAGCCATAAAATTAGTTGGGCATAAAGCCATGTATATCAAAGAATAGCAAAACGGCCAAAGGCCATAATATTACAAAATGGCAATAAGAGCTATAAATCACGAAATGGCACGAAGCCATAGGTAGTACTGGAGTCAAAACCCTATTGGCATGTCAACCTATCCAAATCAATCATACTAGGCATACATGAGCATTTTAGCAAATTAGGTTTTTGGTTCTTTACATTTGATGTTATTGTGGTTACTATTCATATTACTATTCATACAAATTTTTTACTATTTCAAAAATAATAGGTATACAATTCTAAACACATAATCATACCACATTTTAGGTTATAAATTTGTTGGTATTAGTTGCCAATTGCAATTCAAAACTTCCTAGAAGAAATTTCAAAATTTCAAATTTTGTCATCTATCTTTACTGTTCCATTGGACCAATCTACAGTGGGATTTTGGCTAAACTTTCTTCATCAAAGTTGTTCCTTAATGTCTCTACTTTAATTTTCTTTTTAAATCACTCCATTTGGAGTTTTGTAGCTCAAGTTATGACATTTCTACTATAACTAGCCGGATTGGTCTATGTCCAGAATTTCTGGGCAAATTTTAGTTTAGGCAGTTTTGATGAGCTAAATTTAGTTAGCAATTTGATTAGGTTATGGTTAGAATTTGGATTTCTGTTCTTCAAGAAAGTTGTTCTACTATGTCTAAGATTTCTAAGGGTTCAAGAATCAGGTCAGCAATTTGATTAGGTTATAGTTAGAATTTGGATTTCTGTTCTTCAAGAAAGTTGTTCTACTATGTCTAAGATTTCTAAGGGTTCAAGAATCAGGTCAGCAATTTGATTAGGTTATGGTTAAAATTTGGATTTCTGTTCTTCAAGAAAGTTGTTCCACTATGTCTAAGATTTCTAAGGGTTCAAGAATCAGGTCATTTGGACCTCTCTACACAAAGTTATGGCCATTTGAACAATCATTGTTCATATGCTCATTTTTCCAGGTCCAGCATTTCGTTACCCGGATTCAAGTCAATTTTAGGTCACTTTGTGTTAGTTTTTTGAGCAGGATTTCTTCATGAAAAATGTGGCATTATGTCCCTAGTTTCATCTCCAATTGGCCTTACATCAATTAAAGCTACACAATTTAACTTATGGTTGCCCAAACCACTGGACTCAAGATCCAGAATTTCCAGCAAAAGGGCAGCACCTCTAATTCATAATTCAATGCCACAATCACTTCCATTTTAAGGTCAAACCATGTCAAATGGTCACTAATTGATCTTAAGAACACCAATTTATCAACAATTTGACAAAATCCTAATTTTGGCTCAAACCCTAATTCCCAATATCTCAATCTTACACCACACATGGAAATTAAGGTTCTAATCTACATGTACTCAACAAATTCATCACTGATCAACTTTAATTTAATTGAAAACCATCATAACCCTAACCTACCCATGACTGTTGAAATTCAAGAGTGGTCTAACATGCATATTTTTGTTTCTTTTCCAACAATTTCTAACTCAATAAAGGTCTTGACAAAAAAATATATATAGAGAGAGAGATGAGAATTGGCACTAATCTTGAATTGAGTCACTTCTAAGCTTGCTAAACTTTTTTTTTTTCTACTTCTTTTTGCTGCCTAATGCTTGCTCAAGGTGCAAGGTCAAATTTTTGTGAAGGGAAGAAGGGATTTTATGGCTAGGAAATGAAGCTTACTTGGAGTAAAAATGGTGGAGTTCTTTCTAGAGCAAGGTTCGGCCAAGCTTCCCAAGGAAGAAGATGAGCTAATTTTTCTTTTAATTTGACTTCTTTTTTATCCCTTTTATATGTAGTTGTCTTAGGTTAATTGGTGGAAAATTTTAATGACATCATTATTGCATAATGCTTATGTCATAATTACCTTTTTAATTTCATTTTGTTTTATTTTCTTTTCTTCTTTCTTTTACTCATTTTTAATTAAATTTTTATCAATATTTATTCATATTTTATATCATAAATCTCACTTACTTAAATGGACATGTTGGTCAAAATTCATCTATGAGGGTGAAATTACCAAAATGCCTTTCGTTTTGTTTAATGAGCTAAAATTATCTGTATCGATTTACATAATTTTTCTTGTATTTTCTTGGCATTCTATTATCATCTAAACCTTAGAAATCCTTCACTTAAGTCCTACTAATTATTTCACAGGGTTCTCCACGGGTCTAGGGTTGCTAATTGTCTTTACAATCGCTTCCCGTTAGGGTTAGCCATTGCCGTAGCTTCGGCTCATTTAACCTCTTTGCATTTCATCTCTTAAAATTTTTTCTTAATTTTTCTTATCATTATTTAGGTTATTTATAACTCCTCACTCTAGTTAAATATAGTTTCAGACATTTTAGCTGTCTGGACAGACGTTAGTCATTGAAACAGTAGAATGTACGGACTACCTAAAGTGAGGGCGTTACAGCTCTTCTCCTCTAACAAAAATTTCATCCTCGAAATTTACCTGATGCAAACAATTGAGGGAACTATTGCCTCATCATCTCTTCACTTTCCCAGGTTGCGTCTTCAGTGTTGTGGTGCCCCCAAAGCACTTTCCCCAATGGAATTTGCTTATTTCTCAATTCTTTCACCTCCTGCGCCAGAATCCTTATTGGTTCCTTTTCATATGTCAAATCTGGTTGTATTTCAATTTCTTCCATTGATATGACATGTGAAGGGTTTGATCTGTATCTTCTCAGCATAGATACGTGAAACACATTATGGATCTTGTCCAGCTCTGGTGGTAAAGCTAGCCTATAGGCCACTGGACCCACACACTCAATGACTTCATATGGGCCAATGAACCTTAGGCTTAACTTACCCTTTCTCCTAAACCTTAATACATTTTTCCATGGTGATACTTTAAGAAACACCTTATCGCCAACTTCATAGTTTATGTCTTTTCTCCTCAAGTTAGCATAAGACTTCTGTCTGTCTGAGGCAGCTTTCAAGTTAGCTTTAATCAATTTCACCTTCTCCTCAGTTTGTTTCACTAGGTCTGGTCCCACAAGCTTATCTTCACCCAGTTCTGTCCAACACAATAGTGTTCTGTACTTCCTTCCATATAAGGCTTCATAAGGAGCCATTTGAATGCTACTCTAGTAGCTATTGTTGTAAGCAAATTCTGCCAGCGGGAGGTATCTGTCCTAACTTCCCTCAAACTCATTGACACAACTCCTTAGCAGGTCCTCAAGCACCTATCACATACTTCATGTTATTACTATCATTTCAATTTAATATTTATAATAATTCAATAAGTTTTCAAAGTTTACCTGAATCACCCGTTCCGACTGTCCATCCATTTGAGGATGAAAAGCCATATTAAAATGGAGTTGTGTGCCCAAGGATTCTTGCAACTTCTTCCAAAATCTGAATGTAAACCTCGGGTCTCTATCAGATATAATGGAAATTGGGATTCCATGCAGTCTAACTATCTCACTGATATGCAATTTTGCTAGCTTCTCTAGTGGATAGTCAGTTCTGACTGGCAAAAAATGTGCTGATTTAGTCAATCTATCCACTATCACCCATACGGCATCATATTTCTTCTGGGTGAGAGGTAGACCGCTAACAAAATTCATGGTGACCCGATCCCATTTCCATTCAGGTATGCTTAGAGGCTGTAACAAACCTAATGGAACTTGATGTTCTGCCTTTACTTGCTAACATGTCAGGCATCTAGTCATATAGTTAGCTATGTCCTTCTTCATACCAGGCCACCAGTAATGAGGCTTCAAATCATGGTACATTTTGGTACTCCCTAGGTGCATAGCATAAGCACTATTGTGTGCCTCTTTCAAAATACTTGTCTTTAATTCCTCATCATCTGGTACACACATTCTTCCCTTGTAGTACAAACACCCATTCTCTTTCACCTCATATTAAGTTTCCTTCCCCTCTATGATTCTACCCATGATAGCTATTAGCTTTTCATCTATCTTCTACCCCTCCTCTATCTGCTATAACAGGTTTGGCTTCACTTGCAACTCAGCCAAAATAGCTCCATCCTGAGCTAAAGATAAGCGAGCGTTTAAGAATCTCAATGCTACAATAGACTTTCTGCTCAAAGTATCATCAACTACATTTGCCTTCCCAGGATGATAATCAATTACACATTCATAGTCCTTCAGGAACTCAATCCATCGTCTCTGTCTAAGGTGGAGCTCCTTCTGGGTTGGCAAGTACTTCAGACTTTTGTGGTCTATGTATATATAGCACTTTTCACCATACAAGTAGTGCCTCCATATCTTCAATGTGAAGATAATTACTGCTAACTCTAGATTATGGGTGGGGTAGTTCTTTTCATGGGGTCTTAGCTGCCTGGAAGCACAGGTGACCACTTTCCGTTCTTGCATTAGAGCACACCTTAGCCCATTATGGGAAGCATCACTGTATACCACAAAGTCTTTCCTGGATACTGGCTGTGTTAACACTGGTGCCTCTGTCAGCATAGCCTTCAACCTCTCAAAACTGGCTTGACACTTGTCATTCCAATCAAATTTAGCATTCCTATGTAGCAACTTGGTCAGTGGAGCAGCTATTAGAGAAAACCCATTCACAAACCTTCTGTAATACTCAGCTAGGCCCAAGAAACTTCTAACTTCAGTTGCATTTCTGAGAGGCTTCCATTCCATGACCGCTTCAATCTTTTTGGGATCCACTCTACTCCCATCAGCTGATACTATATGTCCAAGAAAAGCAATCTCATTCAACTAGAAGTCACACTTGGACAACTTAGCATACAGCTTCTTCTCTCTTAGGGTCTGCAGAACAATCCTCAAATGTTCATCATGTTCTTCTCTATTCTTGGAATACACCAAAATGTCATCAATAAAGACGACTATAAATCGATCTAAGTATGGATGGAAGATATGGTTCATAAGGTCCACGAAAGCTGTTAGTGCATTTGTCAACCCAAACGGCATCACCAAAAATTCATAGTGCCCATACCAGGTCCTGAATGAAGTCTTAGGCACATCTGCATCCTTTACCCTTAACTGATGATACCCTAATCTAAGATCAATCTTGGAAAATATGCCTGCTCATTTCAATTTATCAAACAGATCATCAATTCTGGGCAATGGGTACTTATTTTTCATAGTCACCTTATTTAACTATTGGTAGTCTATACACAGTCTCAATGTCTCATCCTTCTTCTTCACAAATAGCACCGGAGCTCCCCACGGTGACACACTGGGGTGTATGAACCCCTTATCCAGTAACTCCTGCAACTAGATTTTCAACTCCTTCAATTCAGTATGTGTCATCCTCTAAGGAGCAATCAAGATTAGTGTAATTCCTGACATTACCTCAATAGCAAATTCTACTTCCCTTTCTGGTGGCAAACTAGGCCACTCCTCAGGGAAGACATTAGGGAAATCACTTACTGTGGGAATGTCATGGAGACTAGATCTAGCCTTTCTGCTATCAACAACATGTGCCAGATAGGCTTCACAAGCCTTCCTGATCAGTCTCCTTACAATAGGGGCTGAGATGACATTAGACAGAAAATCTGTCTTTTCCCCCACAACTGTAATCTCATCATTTTCAGGAGTTTTCAATGTAATCCTCTTCAATCTACAATCCACTATTGCCTGATGATGTGATAGCCAATCCATCCCAAGGATGATATCAAACTCGTGGAAAGGCAATTCAATTAGGTCTTTCGAGAACTCATATCCCTGAATCCTCAATGGGCAACCTTTGTACACTTTATTTACCACCACACTGTGGCCTAATGGGTTATTGACTAAAATATCTTGGTCACTTTCCTCTACTTGAATTCCTCTTTCCATGGGTAACTTAATGCAAATGTATGAATGCGTTGATCCTAGATCTACCAATGCATGCACAGGTATGTCATAGAGAGAAAACATACCCCTTATCACATCCAGAGCATCTTGCTCCTCCTATGCCCTCATGGCATATGCCTTGGCTGGTGCCCTTTCCTCTGGCCTCTCAACTGACTCTGATGCAGGCCTCTATGAAGTACCAATTGCCTCAAATTTATCCGGCCTTTTACCCCCTTAAGCTGCAAGGGCAGGTCGACTGGTGCTAGAGTAGCTGCAATAGTTCTCTGTGGGCAATCTCTTATCTGGTGCTTAGTAGACCCACACTGGAAACATCCCCCAGTTAATCGCTAATATTCGCCTCTATGCCACTTCTGACAGTGTGAACACGCTGAAGAAACTGCTGCGGCTGGTCCCCTAAACATCGTCCCTGGAGAGCTGCCCACTGATGGTGTGGACTGGCCTCTCTTAGGTGCAAATTGAGATCTTGGCCTCTGAGACTGGCCTCGACTCTGTGTCTGACTAGGACCCTGGGCTGGAGGACCTCTGAATTTCTTTCTGGCTGCAGAGGATGAACTAGTCTAACTCAGACCCCTATTCTACTGCCTATCCCTTCTGTTCTGTTCATTTATTCTAACCCTCTCAACTTTCAGTGCAGCTTCAACCAACTGAGCAAAATCTGTAATCCTCAAGGCCATGATGTGTAACTTAATATTGTCATTTAGCCCTTCTTTAAATCTTCTGCATCTCTCAACCTCTGTGAGTACTATCTCCCTTCCATATCGGCTGAATCTGACAAATTCTCTTTCATACTCTACCACTGACAACTGTCTCTGCCTTAAATTGATAAATTCCCTTCTCCTTTCCTCCAAGTACACATTACTAATGTATTTCTTCCTGAACTCCATGAGGAAGAAATCCCAGGTGATTTGGTCTGGTTGCACCTCCCTAGATACTGTGTCCCACCATTGATAGGCATCATCCTGAAGTAGGGACACATCACCCTCTAAGTTCTGCTTTGGGGTGCAGTGGACTTGCCTAAGTACCCTTTCTGTTCTTTCTAACCAATGTTCAGCCATTGCTGGGTCATCTTCTTTCTTACCCAGAAAATCCACAGCTCCATACTTTCTCAATTTCTCCAAATGGGACTTCTAGGGTGGCTACTGAGGTTGTGGAATAGCCCCAGTCATCTATCTAAATAATTTGGTCATTTGCTAAAACAAGGCCTACTAAGGCTTAGCAGGTACCTCTTGCACTAGTGGAGTAGGTTCTCCCTTGCTTCCAGCTTCAGCCATGGGTGGAGCATGACTGTTCACCTCTTCCTCAACAGCTCTCTGTGATGCCGGATTCATATCCTAACCAAAATTGTAACACCCCTATTTGCATAGCCTGGTTAATTAAACTGTTTCGGTGACCCGTGTCGGTCCAGACAATTAAGAGAATTAGAACCACATCTAAGACACCTAGATAAGCCATGAATATAAATAATTAGTAATTGCCAAATAGTTAAGTATAAAGAAGAAAAACAGAACATAAAAGGTTAAATGAGCTGAGAGTCACAATGATGGGTGACCTTCCCAGGAAGTGACTGCGAGGTCAGTCTTAACTCAAATTTTAAATCGAAAAATGTGACGCCGCGGTCATAAGGACTATTGCGAACACAGTGGAAAAGAGAAAATCATAGAAATTTTTTTTTAAGCAAGTCAAATAATTAGGTCAGGGATCCGAAAGAAATATCGAATAACTTGCAAACTGGATTAGACTGGCGAGCGCCAAATTAGTCAATTCACCCCTAGAAGTGACTCCTGACCTAACTGTGCAATAAAATCGGAGAAAAGAAAATTTCGGAATCAGGAATTAAATTAAGAAGCTATGAAAAAATAAAGGAAAAAGAAAAAGAAAAGAAAATTAGAATAATGACATCACCTACATGACCTAAGCATTACTTCATAAATAATTACCATTTAATTATGCTATTTGACTAAGTCAATTAAGGGATAAAAAATAAAAAAAAAAAGAAATTTTCATTTCTTCTTCACCATATGGCCGGCTCCCTCTCTCCCAAAATCTCTCTCACTAAAACCTCCATGGAAGCTTACTCTCAAGCTTCTTAAACCCCAAAACTAACCATAAATTCTATAAATTCCTTCATTAAACCTTGTTTTTGAAGCTTGGTAAAACTATTGACAACAAAAAGAAGAGGAAAGAAAGAAGATTTGAAGAAGGAGAAATTAAACAAAAGAGGTTAGTGGTTAGTTTTCAATTTTATGTTTAAATTCATAATTAAGTAGTTGAATTACACTAGAAATTGTGAAAAATTGAAACAAAATCAAGTATGTAGACCACTAATGGAATTTCGGCCAACATGTAGTGAAATAGGGTTTGCATGATTTTGATGCAATTAAAAGTGTAATTAGGTTGAGTTATGTATGTAGAGTATGGATATATGTTTTGAATGTATTAGATTTGAACTTTATGTAATTAGAGTTTTTGAGTATTTTGACAATTGGGAAAAAAATTGGAGAATTGGTTAATTGATGCCATTGAAATTACTTGAGTTAAGAAATGGTCAATTGTGACCATTTGTGGTGTGTGTGAATTGCTAGAACCAAGTTTCAATTCGGATTGGTTAGGGTCAGTATGTTGACAACTTGACCTAGGTCCCTTTCAGGGACCAAAACTGAAAATTTACTAACCAATTGGTATTAGGTTAATTGGGAATGAAATTAGACACAAAATGGACCATTTTTCATTTAGGAATCATGCCCAGAAAATGACATTAGGATAGTGAACAATTAGGCCAAATCCGGATTTGGGCACACTGCCCTGTAAAAAAATGACAAAATAAACAATAGTTACTTAAATGACAATAACTTGGTCTAGGAAGGTCCAAATGACCTGAATCTTATACCGATGGAAAGCTAAGGCATAGCCCTACAACTTTCATGAAGAAAACAAACCCAAATTTTGACCACAACCTATTCGAAAAGTCACCTGAATTCAGCATACCAAAACTGCCAGTATACAGAAAGTGCCCAGAATTTTGGGTAACACCAAATCCGGCCGGCCCCATTCAAATAGCCATATCTTGGGCTACAAAACTCCAAATGGAGTGATTCAAAAAGGAAAGTAAAGTTAAGACAATAAGGAACAAGTTTTATGCAGAATACTTTGCCAAATTCTCACAGCAACATGACCAATGGAACAGTACAAAATAGGACATCAAATATAAAAATTTTGAAATTATACCTAAGAGACCTAAAATTTGAAGAAACAATCAAAACCAACAAATTTGGCACCCAAAATGTGGTATGTGGGTATAATTGGATTTCCCATACCTATTAAACATAAGAAAGTCAACATATTGACATGAATAGTAACCCCGAAATGAAAATTTTCAAGAATGTTAGTTTAAGCATATTGGGGCTAGAATTGAGTATATATGAATTAATTATTGGATTTATTGTGAGATAAGATACTGAAACACTATAAATAGCGTGTTTCATCTAAAAAAGACCTGGAAAAGGATAGGGCAAACTGAGTCAAGGCCTAGAGGCGACTCACATCAGGTTTGTGCACAATAACTTTTTACTTTCGATTTGCTATTAGAAAATTCATTTTAATACATTTTTGGAGCATTTTATGCTAAATAATACCTTGAGAAATGTTGTGCTGCCTACTTTGTAAATGAAAATTTGAAATGAAAATTGATTAATGTTTTGCATGAAATGTTGAATAATATGATTTTGAAATTGTTTTTGATTCACACTTAGCATGGCAGTCCCTTAATATGTTCCTCCTCCACTTGTGGGGTTGAGTTTGATATTTGATCATTTTCCTCCCTCTCTGGCTTGCCAATCTGAGGTGAGTTTGGATGAGTACTCATTAGCTAGCTAGCCACCTCCCTCTTTGATTTTGATTAGTGGGGTGAGTTTGCCTTGTCGTGGTATACAACACGACATGTTTGGAAATTTTGTGTCATGGCCTAAGTTGTATTATTGATTGGCAATACTGTGTTTACTAAATTGTTTGATCAAAATTGTATTATATTAAGCTTTGAAAATTGTGAAATATTTAAATTGTAATTTGTAATAAATGTGATTTGAAATTTAAAATGTGATTGTGAAATATTTAAACAGTGAATTAATGACAAATGTTTTATATTTTGCATTTTATATTTTATTGTGCACCACTGAGTATTTTTATATTCAGCGATAGCTTCTTTTGCTGTCGCAGATAGGGAAAATGACATAGCAGCAGAGTGAGCTGCTACAGTAATAGGAGAGTACAACTTGAAGATTTTTGTACGGGTATATTATTTATACCCATTGTGTTTTGGTTGATGTAAATATGGTATTGTTATATATATGTATGTAAAATTGAGCAGTTGTACAGTAAATTATAATAATATTACCTTTTAGATTTTTTTTATGCCTGTAAATTAAATTGTGATTGCAAATTATTTATTTTGAATGCAGTGTGTATAAATTAATTTGAAATATTTGAGATGACAGTTTTGTTTTAAATTGTGGAGATTGGGTTGATTTGTATTGATTGAAAGTTTTGGTGGTTGAGATTTGATGAAGTGCACTATTTGGAAGTGTTTTCACAGGTTTTGAAGAACTGGTTTTTTCAATTATAGACGACACTCTGCCGAAATTTTTATAAAATTTGTGGAAACTTTAAATTGATTGAAAATTTGATATGTGGTTTAATTTCAAATAAAAGTTTTTATTTCCTACCAAAAATGCTCACCACCTTCAAAAAGTAAGAAAATTATTTTGAAATCCCTTGTAGTTTATTTAATGGGTTATCGGTAGGTGAAGTTTGGTAATTCATTAAGTATACTACGTGATCATGTTATGCCTTACAGAGGGATAAGGTGTGACATGTTTAGTGGCATCAGAGCAATGGTTCTAAAATAAATTTTGAAGTGTGAATTTGAAATATTTTGTCGGTAAATACAACTGCTCAAATGTTTGATACATATGACATATTTACGTAATGAATATGCACTAACGGAGGTCAACCTCCTTGTGTTTGATCTCAGGAAGTAGAAATTCTAGAAAATAGAATGGAAGAGGGAGATCATTCCGTAGAGCAATCTGTCGAGGCTGAGGCCCAAGGAGAAGCCCCAGCACTCCAGAACGTGAGTGGGTTAGCCACTCCAGCTCCTCCTCAAGCACTATAGTTTCCTGCTCAATTTGCACAGTAGATGGTTGCGCTGTTTCAACAAATGGCGGGAAATGTGCCGCCACAAGCTCAGATGCAAGCACCTACAGCACAACCACAGCCCCCGGCTCGGCAATATGAAAAATTAATGAAATTTGGGGCTATCGAGTTCAAGGGCACTGTGGATCCACTGGAAGCAGAACAGTGGTTAGAGAGGATGGAATGGGTTTTTAGAAAACTACAGTGTGCTGAAGAGTTAAAGTTCGAATATTCAGTATCACTTCTCCAAGGGGATGCATATGAATGGTAGAAGACCATCCCCCATAGCCTGGTAGAGCCACCAGTTCTCACTTAGACAGACTTTTTGAGAAAATTCAGCTAGAAATGGATCCTCGATACTTATGTAGACATGAAGCTATAAGAGTTTTTAAGTCTGAAGCAAGGGGACAGAACTGTAGCAGAGTATGAGCGGGATTTCTCTCGACTAAGCCATTATGCTGGAAGCTTGGTCACCACCCCCAGAGGCCGGTGTAAGAGGTTTGAGGCCGGGTTGAGGCCTACTTTGAGAATGCAAGTGGTGGGGTTCTGACAGTAGAATTTTTTTGAATTGATTTCACAGGCCCTGGAACTAGAAAAGATAGAAATAGAAGGGGCAGTGAAGAAGAGTACACAAGAGAAAGAGAAAACTAAAAAGGTTACTGGCCAAGCTACTGAGAGTGGTTCTGGGAAAAGAAAACATTTTGGAGGATCTAGGTCACGTGAATCAGGTAGAGGTAGATCTTCTGGATAGAAACCACCCTAATCCGATTAGCAAACTCAGCAGACACACAGAAATACATTGTCGGATCGACTTTGTGAGACTTGTGGTAAAGCACATAGTGGAGCATGTTATAGAGCCATAGGAGCATGTTTTAATTGTGGAGGGCCTGGTCATTTTGCTAAGGATTGTATAAGTCCATTCCGTTATGGATCATTTACCACGTCAGAAGGATCAGCCCAAGTTTCTACCCCAAAGAGTTCACCAGCAGTTAGTAGAAGTAGAGGCAGAGGTAGGGGTAATACACCTAGAAGTTAGAGAACTGTGAATCAGCCAGGATAAGGTGATGCTCCAGCTAGAGTATACACTATGCGACAGAGGGACGAGGATGAGACTTCTGACATTGTTGCTGGTATTTTCTCAATTCTTAACTAAGATATGTATATGTATAAAAATCAATTTTGATATGTTAGTGACTAGTCTTTTTAGAATCAGTTTTGGAAAAGTTTGTTAGTGAAAGACATCACCTAGAATATGATAAATTATTGAATATCGATAGATAAAAGAGTTATGGAAGTAAAAAGTGAATAGTTAGTTTAGATGTAATAAAGAAATGTTACGAATATTAGCAAAATTATTGACTAGAATGGTCAGAGGACCAATGATTAGGTAAATAGTATTGGTTAAAGTGCTATGGACTATTATTTAGACTATGAAGCTATGTAGAAATGTGAGAAAAATATGAGAAAATAACACGTATGACTATTTGTGGACAGATAATGGACACAATTTCGAGGACGAAATTTCTTTTAAGGGGGGGAGAATTGTAACACCCCTATTTGCATAGCCTGGTAAATTATACTGTTTCGATGACCGGTGTCGGTCTGGACAATTAAGAGAATTAGAATCACATCTAAGACACTTAGATAAGCCCTGAATACAAATAATTAGTAATTGCCAAACAGTTAAGTATAAAGAAGAAAAACAGAATATAAAAGGTTAAATGACAGTGGAAAAGAGAAAATCATAGAAAAGAATTTTTAAGCAGGTCAAATAATTAGGTTAGGGATCCGGAAGAAATATCGAATAACTTGCAAACTGGATCAGACCGACTAGAGGCAAATTGGTCAATTCATCCCTAGAAGTGACTCCTGACCTAACTGTCCGATAAAATCGGATAAAAGAAAATTTCGGAATCAGGAATTAAATTAAGAAGCTATGGAAAAATAAAGGAAAAAGAAAAAGAAAAGAAAATTAGAATAATGACATCACCTACATGACCTACGCATTACCTCATAAATAATTACCATTTAATTATGCTATTTGACTAAGTCAATTAAAGGGATAAAAAAAAAAAGAAATTTTCATTTCTTCTTCACCATATGGCCGGCTCTCTCTCTCCCAAAATCTCTCTCGCTAAAACCTCCATGGAAGCTTACTCTCAAGCTTCTTAAACCCCAAAACTAACCATAAATTCTACAAATTTCTTCATTAAACCTTGTTTTTGAAGCTTGGTAAAACTATTGACAACAAAAAGAAGAGGAAAAAAAAGGAGATTTGAAAAAGGAGAAATTAAACAAAAGAGGTTAGTGGTTAGTTTTCAATTTTATGTTTAAATTCATAATTAAGTAGTTGAATTACACTAGAAATCGTAAAAAATTGAAACAAAATCAAGCATGTAGACCACTAATGGAATTTCGGCCAACATGTAGTGAACTAGGGTTTGCATTATTTTGATGCAATTAAAAGTGTAATTAGGTTGAGTTATGTATGTAGAGTATGGATATATGTTTTGAATGTATTAGATTTGAACTTTATGTAATTAGGATTTTTGAGTATTTTGACAATTGGGAAAAAAATTGGAGAATTTGTTAATTGATGCCATTGATATTACTTGAGTTGAGAAATGGTCAATTGTGACCATTTGTGGTGTGTGTGAATTGCTAGAACCAAGTTTCAATTCGGATTGGTTAGGGTCAGTATGTTGACAGCTTGACTTAGGTCCCTTTCAAGGACCAAAACTGAAAATTTACTAACCCAATTGGTATGAGGTCAATTGGGAATGGAATTAGACACAAAATGGACCATTTTCATTTAGGAACCATGCCCAGAAAATGACATTAGGATAGTGAATAATTAGGCCAAATCCGGATTTGGGCACACTGCCTTGTAAAAAAATGACTAAATGAACAGTAGTTACTTAAATGACCATAACTTGGTCTAGGAAGGTCCAAATAACCTGAATCTTATACCAATGGAAATCTGAGACATAGCCCTACAACTTTCATGAAGAAAACAAACCCAAATTTTGACCATAACCTATCCAAAAAGTCACCTGAAGTCAGCACACCAAAACTGCCAGTATCTAGAAAATGCCTAGAATTCTGGGTAATACCAAATCCGGCCAGCCCCATTCAAATAGTCATATCTTGGGCTAAAAAACTCCAAATGGAGTGATTCAAAAAGGGAAGTAAAGTTAAGACAATGAGGAACAAGTTTTATGAAGAATACTTTGCCAAATTCTCACAGCAATATGACCAATAGAATAGTACAACACAGGACATCAAATCTGAAAATTTTAAAATTGTACCTAAGAGACCTAAAATTTAAAGAAACAATCAAAACCAACAAATTTGGCACCCAAAATGTGGTATGTGAGTATAATTGGATTTTCCATACATATTAAACATACGAAAGTCAACATATTGACATGAATAGTAACCCCAAAATGAAAATTTCCAAGAACGTTAGTTTAAGCATATTGGGGCTAGAATTGAGTATATATTAATTAATTATTGGATTTATTGTTAGATAAGATACTGAAACACTATAAATTGCGTGTTTCAGCTGAAAAGGACCTGGAAAAGGATAGGGCAAACTGAATCAAGGCCTAGAGGCGACTCACATCAGGTTTGTGCACAATAACTTTTCACTTTCGATTTGCTATTAGAAAATTCATTTTAATACATTTTTGGAGCATTTTACGCTAAATAATACCTTGAGAAATATTTGGGTGCCTACTTTGTAAATGAAAATTTGAAATGAAAATTGATTAATGTTTTGCATGAAATGTTGAATAATATGATTTTGAAATTGTTTTTGATTCACACTTTGCATGGCAATCCCTTAATATGTTCCTCCTCCACTTGTGGGGTTGAGTTTGATATTTGATCATTTTCCTCACTCTCTGGCTTGTCAGTCTAAGGTGAGTTTGGATGAGTACTCATTAGTTAGCTAGCCACCTCCCTCTTTGATTTTGATTAGTGGGGTGAGTTTACCTTGTCGTGGTATACAACACGGCATGTTTGGAAATTTTGTGTCATGGCCTAAGTTGTGTTATTGATTGGCAACACTGTATTTATTAAATTATTTGATCAAAATTGTATTATATTAAGTTTTAAAAATTGTGAAATATTTAAATTGTAATTTGTCATAAATGTGATTTGAAATTTGAAATGTGATTGTGAAATATTTGAACAGTGAATTAATGACAAATGTTTTATATTTTGCATTTTATATTTTATTGTGTACCAGTGAGTATTTTTATACTCAGCGATAGTTTCTTTTGCTGTCGCAGATAGGGAAAATGACATAGCAGCAGAGTGAGCTGCTACAGTAATAGGGGAGCACAACTTGAAGATTTTTATATGGGTATATTATTTATACATTTTGTGTTTTGGTTGATGTAAATATGGTATTGTCATATATATGTATGTAAAATTGAGCATTGTACAGTAAATTATAATAATATTACCTTTTAGATTTTTTTTATATCTGTAAATTAAATTGTGATTACAAATTATTTATTTTGAATGCAGTGTGTATAAATTAATTTGAAATATTTGAGATGATAGTTTTGTTTTAAATTGTGGAGATTGGGTTGATTTGTATTGATTGAAAGTTTTGGTGGTTGAGATTTGATGAAGTGCACTATTTGAAAGTGTTTTCACAGGTTTTGAAGAACTGGTTTTTTTCAATTATAGACGACACTCTGCCAAAATTTTTATAAAATTTACGGAAATGTTAAATTGATTGAAAATTTGATATGTGGTTTAACTTCAAATAAAAGTTTTTATTTCCTACCAAAAATGCTCACCACCTTCAAAAAGTAAGAAAATTGTTTTAAAATCCCTTGTAGTGTATTTAATGGGTTATCGGTAGGTGAAGTTCAGTAATTTATTAAGTATACTATGGGATTATGTTATGCCTTACAGAGGGGTAAGGTGTGATAAAAACAACCAAAGACTAATAGATCTGCATTAGTCTCACCTAAACTCTTACAAATGTAATGCATGGTATGTACTCTATCTAAACTCAGAAACGCCTAAACCGTGCTCTGACACCACTAAATGTGACATCCCATACCCGTCTACAGTGTAGCCCAGCAAGGCATGTCACATTCGGTGCCGGAGCACCTTAACTTATCTTATTACATTTTCCAGTATTCACATTATATTTTATTAATTTAAGATTAATTTATTAACTAGAGAAACTGACGGAGTTTTTCCTAAATTATTCACAATTTTGACGAATCCCACCTATTTAAAATCTTAATAATATAATCTCAATAACATAAAATTTTCATAATTCCAATACCTCATCTCATTTATTCAAACTCATAAATTTCATTTATACATAAATAAATAAAATGATACTCACATTCATAAATAGAATGCTCAATTTCATTAATTTGCATAATTTATAAATAATTACATAAATTCATAATTTACATGACAAAATGAATGTCTAACTGCAAAATATAAAATCACTAACAAGCCTAGTGGGTCCTACCAAAATGCATTGCAGAAGAAGTGATACCGGACACAAGTGCAGATCTGGACTCTCACAGTAATCCCAGTTTATGGCCTACTGGGCTCTCGCTCCTGGTCTCTAGTACCTACATGTGGCAAAAAGCGACGCGCTAAGCATAAAGCTTAGTGATGCCAATATAATATAAAAAGAAACTAAATAATTAAATACAAAGAAATTATGCTAATAAATCACACAGACTGAATTTTTGGTAACAATTTGTAATATCCTTAATTTAGAGGTTTTTATATTCATTATTTAGTTGTAAATTTTTAAGACTTATTTTAATTGCCCATGTAACACCCTCACTTTAGGTAGTCCGTACATGCTACTATTCCGATGAACTAATGTATGTTCGGACAGCTAGGATATCTGTAACTATACTTAAACTAGGATGAGGAGACATAAATTGACTTAATAAAGACAAAAAAAAAATTAAGGAAAAATAAAAGAAATTAAATGTTAATAAGTTAAAGGAGCCAGGACTCCGGCAATGGGTGACCTTAATGGGAAGTGACTGTGAATACAGTTGCCGACCCTAGACCCGCAAGGAACCCTGTGAAACAAATACTTGGGACTACATTGAAGGTTTTATGAGGATTAAAAGACATTAAAAATGTCAAAGAAAATTTAAAAAAATTAAGTTAATTGGTACAGATAGATATAATCTGATAACTTCAATGAAGGGCATTTTGGTCATTTCACCTTCAGTGTTAAATTTTGACCTAAATGTCAATTAAAATGAGAGAGATTAAAACACATAAAATAAATTAAAATCATGAAAAATACAATTGAAATGGGGAAAAGAAAAGAAAAGAAAAGAAAAAGAAATAAATTATGATGTAAGCTAATCCTCATGATAACCTAAGCATGACTTAGGCATGATGGTAAAATAACATAATTAAACTTTATTGTAATTACCGTAGGATAATTATAAGAGCAAGATGACAAATTTTAATTAAACAAAAGTCTTCTTCTTCCTTGTATATCCACCTTGGCTGAACCCCATGGAAGAACAAGCTTCCACCATTTTTCCTTCCTTCTAACTTGAATTCCTCTCCATTCATTCACCAAAGTCCATAACTCCCTTCACTAAAAACTCATCCCACATCTTAAGGAAGCTCTAGGCAGCCAAGGAAGAGAGAAATATTGAAGTTTTCACAAGCTTGGAACTTTCTTGATCAAGGTTAGTGCCTATTCTCTCTTCCTCCCTTCATTAAACTTTGAATTGAAGTTGAGATGAGTTGATTTTGCATGGAAAATTAAGAAAATAATGAATTTGTGAGGTGACCAAATTTTTGATAGCCTTGAGACGTGAGGATATAATGAGTTTAATTGATATTAAGCTTGCCAATGGGTGGTGTTTGATATGTATAATTGATAGCCATGATGATTAGATGTGAGTTTACATGAATTGAGTAATGTTGAGTTAGGGTTTTGACCTAACTTTGGGGCTTTTATGTTATGGCTTGAAATTGAGAATGTTGAGATGACTTGTTGCCTATTAGAAGTGCTATGAATGCCAATTGAAGTTTGGGAGTTGGAGGAATTGAAATTTGGGAGTGCTCAATTTTCTTGTAGGATTTTGAACCTATGAGTCTAGTCTAATTTTCAGACTCTAAGTAGAGTTGAGTTGCTCCAATTGGTATGAGGCCAATTGGATATAAAACTAGGGTCAAAATGCCCCATTTTTCATGAAGAGACCATGCCCAAAAATTGTCCCCAACTTGACCTAAAAACTGCTTGAATTCGGGTAACCCTAACCTAAACCCAGGAAAATGACTAAATGAACAATACATATTCAATTGGCCATTACTCACTCTAGAAAGGTCAGAATGACCTGAATTTTGAACCATTGAAAAGGTTAGACAAAGGAGCACATTTTTCATGAATAGCACAGAGCCTAATTCTGCTTGTAACCAAACCAAATTGCTAGCATAATCTAGGTCAACAAAATTATCCAGAACCAAACTGCCCAGAAATTCTGGACTTAGGCCTACCCGACCAATTTTAGCCAAAATGCCATAACTTGGTCCAAAAAATTTCAAATGCAACGAAACTAGTGTCAAAATTTCCATAAGACATAAATCTACAATAGTTAGGACACCAAATCTAGACCTAAAGAAAGGTTCAAGAAATTGTTTAATACATGATATGTAAATTACCTACTTAAATTACCAAATGCATAAATTACATGAAAATGCATGTGGGACCTACTTCCCACTACAAAATGACATGACATAATAATAATAAGTCCATAATTAAGTAATAATACTAAATTGCCCAAAGTATACTTAGGCTTATGTATATAGCTTGGATCGATTGGTATACTAATTAGGGACTACAGATAGCAGCACTACCCATATGAATAATCATTGATAGATAAAATATATCTGATATGATTGTTCTACAGGCTTTATGCCTGCTCGTTAGCCACTGTGCCTGATATTATTTCTGACTTTAAAGCCTGCCTGCTGGCCTTGTTCCTGACATGACAGAGATATACAGGATAGACATATGGATGTCTAACTAGTATACTCCCATGAATCCAGCCTTTATAGTCTGTTATAGGTTACTTAGGCACATATATGAATTTAATAAGACTAAATATGAGAGTAATGAATAGAAAAGATCCCGATAAATATAATTGTACCCAAAGTTCATTAAATACATAAATGACCTAGAATTTATGGAATTATGTATAGAATTATTATTTTTAATTATTTAGTTACCTTATTTTAAATTATGAACCACAAAGCAATTCGCTTAGCGCGTTGGTTTTTCATCGCGTAGGTATTGGAGATCAGCCGCAGCAGCAGCAGCAGCAGCAGCAGCAGCAGCCACAACATTAGTGCATTGATAGAGATTCGGGTAGATCTGCTAGTCACATCAGTAGTCTATTTTATTTTGGTAGGGCCCATGTATTTAGATTTTGCATTTTGTCCTTTGTATATAAGTAAATGATGTAAATCATTTTGTATTGTAAATAAATTGTAAATATTGTACATGATTTGATATGAATGAAATTTCTATATTTCTTGATATTTATATGATTATTATTGAATGACATGACACATAAGAAGATGAAATAAATATGAATTATTTTTAACAGGTGAATAATGGAAACCACTATATGCTAATAAAACAGAGGAGGCTCCATCCAGGTCTCCACCAAAAAAAAATTTCCACACATGAGATAATACTAGGAAATGGACGTTAAATAAATAATGTACACAACAGGACAAGATAGGGTACTCCAGCACCGAATGTGGCACACCTTGCTCGGTTACACTGTAGACGGGTAAGGGGCGTCACAGCCCAAGTAACCTATACCAATTAATCAGATTGGATAGATGGGTAAACTAGCACTGGGTACTAAGTACCTCGGGCCGTCACACCATCGGTCACATAGTGTCTGCCAGGTGTGCAATAGAATGGCTAACAAGCTATAAAATCAATCAGGCATAAAGCCGTGTATATCAAAGAATAGCAAAATGGCCAAAGGTCATAATATCACAAAATGGCAATAATAGCCATAAATCGCGAAATGGCATGAAGCCATAGGCAGTGTTACAGTCAAAACCCTATTGGCATGGCAACCTATCCAAACAAATCATACTAGGCATACATGAGTATTTTAGTAAATTAGGTTTTTGGTTCTTTACATTTGATGTTATTGTGGTTACTATTCACATTACTATTTATGCAAAATTTTGACTATTTCATAAATAATAGGTATACAATTCTAAACACATAATCATACCACATTTTGGGTTATAAATTTGTTGGCATTAGTTGCCAATTGCAATTCAAAGCTTCCTATAAGTAATTTCAAAATTTCAGATTTTGTCATCTATTTTTACTGTTCTATTGGACCAATCTACAATGGGATTTTGGCTAAACTTTCTTCATCAAAGTTGTTCCTAACCTACCCATGACTGCCGAAATTCAAGAGTGGTCTAACATGCATATTTTTGTTTCTTTTCCAACAATTTCTAACTCAATAAAGGTCCTAACAAAAAAATATATATAGAGAGAGATGAGAATTGGCACTAATCTTGAATAGAGTCACTTCTAAGCTTGCTAAACTTTTTTTTTTCTACTTCTTTTTGCTGCCTAATGCTTGCTCAAGGTTCAAGGTCAAATTTTTGTGAAGGGAAGAAGGGATTTTATGGTATATTTGGCTAGGAAATGAAGCTTAGTTGGAGCAAAAGTGGTGGAGTTCTTTCTAGAGCAAGGTTCGGCCAAGCTTCCCAAGGAAGAAGATGAGCTAATTTTTACTTTTAATTTGATGTCTTTTTTAATCCCTTTTATATGTAGTTGCCTTAGGTTAATTGGTGAAAAATTTTAATGACATCATTATTGCATAATGCTTATGTCATAATTACCTTTTTTATTTTATTTTATTTTCTTTTCTTTTCTTCTTTCTTTTACTCATTTTTAATTAAATTTTTATCAATATTTATTTATATTTTATGTCATAAATCTCACTTACTTAAATGGACATATTGATTAAAAATCATCTATGAGGGTGAAATGACCAAAATACCCTTCATTTTGTTTAATGAGCTAAAATTGTCTGTACCGATTTATATAATTTTTCTTGTACTTTCTTAGCATTCTATTGTCATCTAAACCTTAGAAATCCTTTACTTAAGTCCTAATAATTCCCCACATGCCTAGGATTGCTAACTGTCTTCACAGTCGCTTTCCATTAGGGTTACCCATCGCCGTAGCTTCGGCTCATTTAACCTCTTTGCATTTCATCTCTTAAAATTTTTCCTTAATTTTTCTTGTCATTATTTAGGTTATTTATAACTTCTCACTCTAGTTAAATATAGTTCCAGACATTCTAGTTGTTCAGACAGATGTTAGTCATCGAAACAGTAGAATGTATGGACTACCTAAAGTGAGGGCATTACATACAAGATACAAAATAACTAAAATAGCCTAGTAGGTCCTACCAAAATGCACTGCGAAGTGAGATGACACACTGGACACTGCCTGCAGATCTGTACTCCCAAAAATCCTAGTCTGGAGTCCACTGGGTTTTATCTTCAGTACTTACACGATGGAAAAACCAACGCGCTAAGCATTTCTGCTTAGTGGTGCAATAATACAATGAAAATATAATATATAAATAAAAGTAATATTCTCTTATTTGTAATACTTATTAGAAAAATGCATATTTAATGAAATATAGATTTGTTTAAGGCTAATTAAAATTTATGATATCAACTCCCTTACGCATCTTATTAGTTGGTCCTATAATGATTTTAAATATCATTTTACATTTTATTGATCTTTGAAAATATTTATTTTATTAGAATCTTTCTTTTTCTTTATCTTGATATTCAATTTCCCTTTTTGTTTCAACACATATTTAATCTCATTAATGCTTTTCACTATCCAAGTAACCTATAACAGACTGATTGGACTGGATAAGCGGGTAAACTAGCACTGGACACACTTGTGTCACGGGCCATCATACCATAGGACACATAATGTCATCCAGGTAGGCAACAGAATAGCTAAAAAAGGCATGATAGCAATCGGGCATAAAGCCATTTACATCATCATATAACAGAATGGCTGGAAGCCATAAATAACAGAATGACATAAAGCCATGATAATAGAATGGCATAAAGCCATAAGTAGTACTACAAAAACAGAACCCTACTAGCATGCCAATTTATCCAATCCATACAAGCATGTGTTAGCATACATGGGCAATTTAGATTAATAATTATTCACAGGTTATACATTATCATCACATTTTATATTCATGCTTTATAGCATTTTCGGTTTCAATCATGTAGGTAACATGGTCCCAAATACATATTCATCTTATATTCAAGCTCATGGAGCTAATGGTATTGAATACCAACTATATTCCAAGTCATTTATGCAATGTTTCATAAATTCCAAAATTTCAGTCTTGATTTCACTCTCATTTTAGGTCAAGCTACAGTAGTAATTTGATCACACTTTCTTCATGAAAGTTGTTCCTTATTGTCTTAAGTTTAATTTCCTTTTTAAATCATCTAATTTAGAGTTTTCTAGCTCTAGTTATGGACAATTAACCAAGTACTGGTCTAGTGACCAATACTATTCTAGAACAAGGCAGATTTTGGAACCCAATTTTGTCAAGCTATTTGGACTAGTTGCAGCTATAATTTGGCCTAGAGTTCTTCATATGAATTGTTCCCCTGTGTCTCATGGTTACACAAGTTCAAGAATCGCTAAATTTGAGGTTGTCTAGGGTGAGTAATGGCTAATTAACCAACCTGAACTCCTAACCCTATCCATGCAGGATTTCAGGTTTAGGTCAGTATTTGCAACTCATATTTGAGGTCCTTACACTCAAAATTTGAGTAAGATTTCTAAACCAAAATTGTAGCTTTATTTCTTAAGTTTTCAATTCAATTTGACTCATCTCAAGTGGAGTTTTCTACTGGAAGTTATGATTCATTTACTATTCAGGTGTCAAATAGTCAATTTGTCCAGGTGCAGGAATTTCCAGATTAGGAATTCCTGAATTCTCCTAGTAATTTCCCTAAATTGCATTGGGTTTTGGGTTCTGGTCCAAATATCAAAGTTGTAGTTCTAGGTCTTATGAATATTTTGGCTTTTGAAACACTGCATTTTCAGTTTTGTAGACTGAGTTATGGTATTTTTTCCATAACTGGTCGGATAGTCAAAAATCCAGAATTTCTAGGTTAGATTTGGTTCTGGCAGATTTGTTGGATGAAATTTGCCTAGCAAATTGGTTGGGTTAGGGTCAGAATTAGGGTTCCTAATCTTCATGAAAAATGTTCTACTATGTCTAAGCTTTTCATAAGTTCAAGAATCAGGTCATTTGGAGCTTCCTAGAGTAAATTATGCCTAATTGACCAAACACTATTCATTTAGTCATTTCTGCCCAGGTCCAGGACATTGATTCTAGATTCAAGCCAATTTTAAGGCAATTTTTGGGTAGTTTTTGGGCTAGTTTTCTTCATAAAATTTGTGGCTTTAGGTCTTAAGTTTCATCTTCAATTGGCCTCACACTAATTGGAGCTATCTAGCTCTACTTATAACCATGTAAGCACACTGGACTCAGAGGTCTAGAAATCCAATACACAAGCAACACTTCCAATTACTCAATTCACTCCAACAACTAGTTTCAAAACTCAACCAAATTTCATCAAATGGTCAATAATTGACCTCAACCACTTCAATTGAGCATCAAAACACAAAACCCCAAAATTCTTATAAAACCTAATCACCAAAATTTCCAATTTCATACAATCACAAGGTATTCAATTCATAATTCATATCTACTCATTCAACAACATTAATAGGCAAATTAAATCAAGACAAATCATCAAAATCTCATCTCCTCTAAGGTTAACTGAAACCCTAGTTTGTCCCTACATACTTATTCTCTTCATTTTTTCAATTAATTTCTTCTAAATTCTACTTAATTTCAAGGTAAGAAGAAGATGGAAGATGAGAACTTGCACTAACCTCACTTGTGTGAATCCCAAGCTTGCCAAAACTCAACTTCTCTACTCCTTTTTGCTTCCAAACTCTTCACCAAGATGAAATGTTAAGGTTTAGTGTTGGTGGCTAGGGATTTGGTGGTGACAATTGGAGAGAAATCAAGCTTGATTGAGATGAAAATGGTGGAAGGAGGGCTCTCATGGGGGTTCGGCCAGATTGGAATGGAAGAGGAAGAAGACTAATCTCTCATTTAATACAATTTGTCTTATGTTTAAGTATTTATTCTAATGTAATTGAATTAAATTTTTAATGATGTCATTATGTCATCATGCTTGATCATGCTTATGTCATCATGTGATAAGGCTTATGTCATAATTCAATTATATTTTCTTTTCCCCTTTCTATTACACAATTCATGATTTTAATTCATTTTAAATGTTTTATTTTCACTCATTTTAATTGACATTTAGGTCAAAATTCAACTTTGAGAGTGAAATGACCAAAATGCCCTTCATTGTGTTCATCACATCATAATTGCCTTTACCGATTAGCATTAAAGTTTCTTGCATTTCCTTGACATTTCTATTGTTATTAATCTTCATTAATTCTTCAATTTAGTCCCAAATAATTATCTCATAGGGTTCCCCACGAGTCTGGGGTTGGCAACTATATCCACAGTCGCTTCCCAATAGGGTTACCCATCGTCGGAACCTCGGCTCCTTCAACCCAATTGCTTTTCATTTTTTTGATTTCTCTTTGATTTTACTTAACTATTATTCTGTTATTTATGACTCCTCACTCTAGTTTAAATATAGTTTCAGACATTCTGGTTGTCCGATTCGACGTTAGTCACCGGAACAGTTGAATGTACGGAACTACCTAAAATGAGGATGTCACAATTATTTCACTCTAAATAAAATTTCATCCTCGAAATTTACCTGATGTAAGTAGTCAAGGAACTGGTACCTCCTTGCTTCTTCACTTCCCCATGTTGCCTCTTCAATGCCTAGATCCGGCTCCTCCTGAGTCTCCATGGCATATACCCGTGGTACTACCCTAGCTTCAGGCCTCTCTACTATTTCAGAAGCAGCCTTCTGTGAAGTATTAGCCGCTTCTGCTATAATGGTCAGGCTCCAACCACTAGAGAAATTGTTTGCTTTGGCTATAAGCCTCACGGTTTTGTCTCATAGGTGGAATGGAGAACTTCCCAGGAGGTCACCCATGCTAGGATTTCTCTCAAGCAAGCATGCTTAACCCTGGAGTTCTTCCAACTCTCCAGGCCATTCCACCAAAAGGCACCTCTAGTGATTAGTTCCTCCATTTTATATATCATTACTTTTTGAACCCAAGACCATCTCCGTGCTTTGTGGTTTGCCCCACCAAGACCACCAAAAGAAGGCACCTCTGAGGTTTGCCCCACCATCGCTCAAAAGGCCATGCAGAGTGCTCTAATACCAATTGTAACGGCCCGGCCCACTGGCTAGTATTGTCAACTTTGGCCCAGCCCATACTAGGCCTCACGGATTTGTCCCTTGGGCTTTTGCACCCAAAAGCGCGCTAACCAGTGTTCCAAGACCACCCAATTTAAGTCCAAAATCTCTCCCGTGCTTTGCCGATGTGGGATTTGCCTAAGGGAGAGATCCTGGACTTAAATTGGGTGGTCTTGGAACACTAGTTAGCACGCTTTTGGGTGTAAAAGCCCAAGGGACAAATCAGTGAGGCCTAGTATGGGCTGGGCCAAAGTGGACAATACTAGCCAGTGGGCCGGGCTATTACATCTACTCTACCAGGTCTCCTACCCCTTTGAACTATAGGGGCAGGTCTATAAGCTTGTGCTGGAGTTATTGAACCACTCCTCTAGGGGCAATCTCTTATGTAATGATCTGTAGCCCCACACTTAAAACACCCTCCAGTTAGCAATCGACACTCCCCTCTATGTCTCCTACTACAGTGGGTACATTTAGGTATTGGGATTGATCCCCTTGCTACTGTACCCAGGAAACTAGCTATAGATATCCCAGACTGGCCTCTCTGGCTCGGTGTCTAATCCTGTGAACCCTTGAGCTTCTTACTAATAGTTAGCATACTCGACTGTCCAGGTCCAGATTTTCTCTTATATTGTCTATCTCTCCTACTCTGCTCACTGTTTCTAACCCTTTCCACATTTAATGCTGTCTCTACTAACTGAGAGAAATCAATGATCCTCAAGGCTATAACATGCAACTTAATATTGCTATTTAATCCCTCTTCAAATCTTCTACATCTTTTAGCTTTAGTTGGGACTATCTCCCTGCCATATCTGCTCAATCTGACAAATTTCCTTTCATATTCAAAAACTGTTAATTGCCTCAGCTTTAAATTGATGAACTCTCTTGCCTCCAGATACACATTACTGATATATTTCTTCCTGAACTCAGCCAAGAAGAAATCCCACATCAACTACTCTAGTTGAACCACATGTGAGACTGTATCCCACCACAGATAAGCTTCCTCCTAGAATAGAGATACTGCACACTCTAAACTCTCCTTAGGAGTATAGTGAAGCTACTAAAGGACTCTCTCTGTCCTTTCCAACCAGTACTTAGCAGCTGAAGGGTCATCTTCCTTCTTATCCTTGAAGTCTACAGCCCCATAATTTCTGATCTTCTCTAAATGAGATCTTTGTAGGGGTTGAGGTTGAACTTGTGGAATTGCTCCAGTCATCTGTCTAAAGAACTCTGTCATCTACTCAAACAAAGCTTGTTGGGGTTGTGTAAGCCCCTCTGGCACTGGTGGAGCAGGACCTCTCCTGCCTCCCACATCACCCCCAGCCGGGGCATAGCTTTCTACTTCTTCCTCTACTGCCCTTTGTGATTCAGGGTCCATGGGTTAACCTAAAATAACCAGAGAAACAGATATGCATTAGTGTCACCTCGACTTTTACAAATGCAATGCATGTCATACACTCTATCTTTTTCTATCTATCTATGCCTAGGAATGCCTAAACCGTGCTCTGATACCACTAAATGTAACACCCCTTACCCAATCTATAGTGTAGCCGAGCAAGGAATGCTACATTCTGTGCCGGAGCACCTTACCTTATCTTACTTTATTTATAATTTATTTTAAATGCCATTTTAAAACTCAATTGTCATACTTTATTCCTTATTAATTTTTATTTTTCCTTTATTATTTATTTTCGAATATTTAAATGGGGAAAATGGACGGAGTTTCCCCCATTTTATTAACATTTGGCGAGTTATACTATTCACTTGTTTCAAAAATATTCCATATCAATTCATATACTCATCAACATTCTCAATTTTAATTCATAATCTCAATCCAAAATTCTCGATTTCAAGTCATCAAATTCATTCAAATTTTCATCCATTCATGCTCAATTTATACATAAAATTTTCAACTTTATTAATTACATCATATATAAATTTAACTACATGAACTCTTAATTTACATTATAAACTTATGCATACAAGATACAAAATAACTAAAATAGCCTAGCAAGTCCTACCAAAATGCACTGCGAAGTAAGGTGACACACTGGACACTGGCTGCAGATTTGTACTCCTAAAAATCCCAGTCTAGAGTCCACTGGGTATTATCTTCAATACCTATGTAATGGAAAAACTAACGTGCTAAGCATTTCTACTTAGTGGTGTAATAATACAATGAAAATATAATATATAAATAAAAGTAATATTCTCCTATTTGTAATACTTATCAGAAAAATGCGTATTTAATGAAATATAGATTTGTTTAAGGCTAATTAAAATTTATGATATCAACTCCCATATGCATCTTATTAGTTGGTCCTATAATGATTTTAAACATCATTTTATATTTTATTTTTACTCATTTTGATTGACATTTAGGTCAAAATTCAACTCTGAGGGTGAAATAACCAAAATGCCCTTCATTGTATTCATCACATCATAATTGTCTTTACCGATTAGCATTAAAGTTTCTTGCATTTCCTTGACATTTTTATTGTTATTAATCTTCATCAATTCTTCAATTTAGTCCCAAATAATTATCTCACAGGGTTCCTCACGAGTCTGGGATTGGCAACTGTATCCACAGTCGCTTCCCAATAGGGTTACCCATTGCCGGAACCTCAGCTCCTTTAACCCAATTGCATTTCATTTCTTTGATTTCTCTTTGATTTTACTTAACTATTATTCTGTTATTTATGGCTCCTCACTCTAGTTTAAATATAGTTCCAGACATTCTGGCTGTCCGATCCGACGTTAGTCACCGGAATAATTGAATGCACAGAACTACCTAAAATGAGGATGTCACAACTTCCACTGGCATTCGTGTTATTTCTCCTGCTACATCTAAACTAACTATTTTATCTTTTCCTTCTGCACTTCTTCTATATATATATATACATATTTTATGATTTATCTATGCTAATTTTTGTCCTTATCCTTTCCTTTACTTAAAGTATACTCTTGTCTTGAGCAATAAGAAACTAAGGAGGAACTCGGGGAATAGTAGCCATGCATTCACTATATGATCTCTATTTTTATCCTTTAGACCACATACTATCCTCTACTATCTCGAGGAGGGGATCTACATAGATTATTTTTTCTTATATCCACTCACTTAGCCAAAACTTAAGATACTGGGTACCTAAACCCTTCATTCAAATCAAAGGCTTTACATTCATCATGATCTAATCGCTTATGGCTCCTACAATGGAACTTGTATCCTTTCCAGGATACATGAGCCGACGCCTCTCTACGACACTCTACAGACCCATTTGAGACATTATTCTATAGGTCACCGTCAATAGTAGTAAACTTTTATCTCTTTTAAAAAGATAAGACCATATCCTACATCACAATTGACTGCCAAAGAAGTACTGCTTCGTCACCTTGCCACAATCATGTCAAGCTATCTGCTCTCTTATTGTACTGTAAACTCCATAAAGTGTCATTTCATAAGCTATGACACCATTCATAGCATCCGATCTTCCCTTTAAGGGAGCAAATTCATACTCTGCGCCTTACTGCCACACAAAGAAGATACGATTTTCACTAAATTCTAGGCAAAACATCCATTGTAATGCCAAAACTATCCAAGACCCCATATTGGAGACTAGATGATCTCAATCTGTAGGTGCTACCTTTACTTACGACTATATTGAAACCTCTAATCTTATGGTAACTCCTAATAAAACTCTAGCTTATGCTAAGGTAATCGAGTCATTGACTTTGGCTATTACCCAACTGTGGCCTTCGATATTCTAACTCAAGGGTTTTAAACTCCTAACTAGGAGTTTCCAACTCCTCTGCAGATATAGAACTTTGTTCTGCATATCTATACCAAACCAGAGGTTACCTGTAAACACTCTCATCGTGGAACACCATGGGGATGCACGTAGCTCTACACAATAATCTCATATCGGTACTGTAATCTGCAGCTTATAGAATAGACATTGATAATATTACATAGGTTAGTATGGTACATCCCAACAGACCTAGTCTTCTAACCTCTTATCTCACTCGAATCCACTAATATCATAAACTTACTCTAACTGAGCTATCTACTGATAACTGCCAGCGGTGGTACCTTCACTCCTATCTAGGGTAATTATGCTATTATAACTCACCTTTAAGTACTTATGCATTACACTAGATAGGCATGCTAGTTAACCATATATTGACAAAACATAGCATTTCTTGGAGTTCGTATTCCCATGGCAAACCTCAATACGTCTGCTAACTCTATTTCATGTCTCTACGTACTTCACAAAAACTAAGACACTAACTGAAGCACTCTTATATTACTTGAGAAATAATACAGAATCTAAAAACAAGGAATTATAGAAGAAGACAAAATAGGATCCGATACTCCGCATGTGACCTCCTAACAAGACTCTCCCTAAAGCCATAGACACATATTACCCAAGAATCTAGAGCCTAATCTCTAATATCAATATTGTCATGACTCGACACTAGGACTTGGGTCGGCATAAGGCCCCTAAAGCCTGTAGTAAGCCTAACTATTCTTTAGTCCAAACTCAAAGCCCATATTCAAGCTCGTTTTTAAGAAATCAATCGGACAGAGTTTGGCCATAAACTGGACTATCCAAAGGGGAGTTTTTGGCTCACTTGACCGATGATCATAAAATAAAATCATTTGGGGAGCTCAGCTCACCCTTACAATCATCAACAACTCAATATGATCACTGGGAGTTTAGCCCCCTCATCCACATAACCCATTCAATCTACAAATCCACATATATAGAATCAATAAGTTATAGATTTCAAATAATAATCTATTATAGTCCCAAGTCAAATAAAATATCTTCTAACACATGCGAAGTTCTAGAACTTTCAAAATTTACAACACAAACATAAATAGAGCAGCTAAGAGACCTACGAGGTAGGAAGCAGGTTAAACACAAATAAGAGTCCTCCTGTAGCCTGAAAAAAAATGGGTGAACAAGAGTGAGCGTTCAACTCATAGAGTAAAATATTGATTTTACATATAATTTCTATAACTAACTAAGTCTAGTGGATCCCTAAGAATGAATGCAACACCTTCACACAATTCAAATAGGTCAAGTCATAATCACACCAAAAGCAATTTGGAGCACTCACACACCTGTGTGTCACATCCATACTCACACAAACACACACACACACACACACACACATATATATATGAGAGCTGATCCCCTATATAGCTCTCTTAGTTCTAACCTCTGCCAGAGACATCAACTCAAAGCCAAACTTTCTCTTAATATCTAAATGCGGGGGCTAGTGAGATCAACTCAAAGTTGTGCCTACCCTGACTTATCCATAAAAAGGATCAGGTCCCAACGAGTCAAGCTCCAGCCGTATCTACCCGTCCTATCCATATCCATATACGTACCACATACACACCCACCCACACACACACAGCTTCGGATCACCATAAAATAACAATCACAGTAATATCATCAAGAACAAATGCAATATAAAGCGTGCCTAATATTTACTACATACATATATGTATAAGTGATGCATGAACATGCTTTGAATATAATAATATTGAAATTATAACTAAAATCAATATCTACTTATAGAAAGGATGATCGGACTACACCTAGTCCAACTGGATAGGAGAAGATTGGCCGGCACCATTCATATATATATATACATTGACCTCTATCAATTAACTAACAGAATTAACCAATTAATTTAATCTATAAAAGCAAGAATAAATCCTAAGGTATTCCTAAAATTTCAACAGAGTTTCCCTTATAACTAGACCTAACCTCCTGCATGAAAATTCAACAAAACGCAACACACAAAGCCTCAGGCCCACAATAGTAACAACATCATACGACCTCTCCTGGGCCTGCAAAACTAGACAATACTCAAATGACTACACAAAATAATTATTTAAAAATTCAGGGTGTTACAAAAGGGAAAAGATTTAGCTTCATAAAAACTTTCTCAAATAATAATCTTCATAATCTTATGAATGCAATTAGCAATGTTTGGATTGGAACTTACAAGCTATACTCCTCTCTATCTAACCACAATAGAGAAGTACAACTTCCATGCAAGAAAAATGAACAAACTGCTAACTAACAAAGGAAGAGTCTTCATCTAAAGGGCATTTAAGCTATAGGGAAATTGCCACTTTTTCTCGCAATGCAAGGCTTCACATCCGGCAGTGAATACTTAGAACAATGCAGGGATTGACATTTGCTCTGGAATGCCAAGACAAAAACCTCAAATGGTGACTAGACATTATAACCCTATTGAAAATAGAGAAAATGAAAACAGTGAATAGTTAGAACGATCAGTGGTTGTAAAAGTTTGCAACATCCTCACCATAAAAAACTTGGAAGTATACTTCTTTTCATAGGGCATTATATTAGTTAGAATCATTCCAATGGGAGTTGATAAGGTTTTGCTCACTATTGATGACAAAG
This sequence comes from Hevea brasiliensis, assembly GCF_030052815.1. Lineage (NCBI taxonomy): Eukaryota > Viridiplantae > Streptophyta > Magnoliopsida > Malpighiales > Euphorbiaceae > Hevea > Hevea brasiliensis. The sequence goes on from NW_026615294.1 coordinate 107,257, forward strand.
AACAAATGAATGGTTATCTAAAAGAATGGTTTTATCTAGAGTAATGGTTTGAAGAAGTGAAGCCTTAGCATCCAGAACTCACGCCTTCAAAGAGATTAGTGTGGCTATGATTATATGGGGTACCATTGCATACTTAGACTCTTTATTTTTTTCATTGGGTTACTAGCTTCTGTGGGGATTTCATTGACCTAAAAGGTGATACGCAAAGTAAAAGAAAGTTGGACTCCGCTTGCATGCTAATTAAAAATAGAGTCTCTTATTACTATTAACAAGGCAATTGTAGTAGACATGGATAACACTAGATTTAACATTGTTGCAGTAAAAAAACCTTACTTTGAGTTTCATTCATTGAAGCCCTACCATCCCCAGAATTCTCTATCAGAAAGTTTAAATGAAGGGACTGGGACTCAAGAGGATGATCACATGGCATCTTCTAAACTTAGTGCTGATGCATCAAATAAGGGTAATTTACTATCTTATAGCCCTTCACACTCTGCCAGAGGATATCTTAGGTGCTTTGGGCCAAAAGAATATTTGCTTTTCCTCTAACCATTAGAAGAGATATTCAACTTCTAACTCTGGAGACAGAAAATCATGTTATTGTTAGTAGTATGCCTTAGAGCATATCATTATATTGTTTCATATAAACATTTATTCCCATTTAATGGCAATTGTACTTTTCATTTATATTCAAATGGTTTGAATTTAATTGAAAAGGTCCTTTAATATCTTGTTAGATGTTCTATTCTTAAGTTGTTAAGAATATGAGTGATAGAACATTCTAGTACAAGTATTATAAATCTGGTTCTCTAGGATATTTCATTGGGCATGACTTATCCAAAAAGATTGTCACTTATGTTTGTTTTCATAGATTAGTATGAGACACTAATAGGATGGAATGGTGAGTCTCATGCCATATGATAAACATGGTAAGCACTTATAAGATAAGTAGGCAGAAACAGTGATACAAGATGGCTTGTTCATGGAGTTTACTCTTGTCAATACAAAGTCATCTAGATCGTAATAGTGCATATACTCCCTTGACTTGAAACAACGCAATTATCTTGTATATAGGTGGTTTGAGTTTGATACTACTTTTGCACTTGTACTATGCATGAGTATATGGGCATGTGTTGGCTCTAATTAATTATATATGGAGATAGATGTTAGTCAAAATGGGATCTGTTATCCTAAGTAAATAGGGATAAAATTCTATGTTCATTTAATTATTTTTGATAATTTAAGTTCCTGACCAGGACAGATAGACTTAGTCAGAAAAGGGTTTTTAATAGGAAAGTCTTATTAATCAAGAATTAGAATTAAAAGAGAACATATGATTTAAAGCAATTGGAGTTTGACATTAACCATTATTCTAGCATGAATTGGAATTTTGTAATGGAGAGATTTTAGTGCATGGTATGTATGATAAAAGGTTCATGAATTAGAGAATAAATTCATAACTAATTGAGTAGTCATAGTACATAATGCTAAATGTCAACTATAACTTATGAGAACTCGAATGAAAAGGAAATTTCATTTTTGAGTTTGAAACGATTCTAATAGTGTTAAGGAGTTAATATTATTCTCATTGCCAATTAGTAATGAACCTAGTAAGTCACACACATAAGAGCAATTTAATCAAAGCAAAATTAATTTAATTAATTAATTATTTATTTATTTTAATTTATTAATTGAATTAACTAATTTAGTTTGCAATTAGATTGCAAAGTCCCTAATATGACTTAAAACTAAATTTATCTATGGCAGTATTCAAGTTAATATTTAAAGTGTTTAAATATAAACTTGAAAATTAACTTAAGGAAGAAATTGAATTTTGACTAGTTTGACTTGTCAAAGTTTAACTATATTGACTTGGTCAAACATAGGAGGAAATTAATTAATTAATGATTGATTAATTAATTAATTAGCATTATTAATTTTTAATTAATCAAATCTTAATTTCTAAATTAATATTAAGCTTGGACAAGTGGACCAATGAGATTAAGACAACACTTTTAATTAGCCAATTAAAAGTACACACTTGTTAGCTTAATTAATTATGAAATGAAGATAGTAAAGGATGAGATAAGAAGAAAATTAATAAGCTTCTTCTCCCATCCTTAGCCAGCCACTTCTCTTATCTTTTTCTTAGTTTCATCTTCATATTTGAGATAAAGAATTCAAGAGAATCAAGTATTATTACTCTTGAATCACAATTGAGAAAGTGTTTCTTATCACTTCCAAAAGAGAAAACTTGAAACAACATACTCTTCCTCCCTTCCAATTTCTGGCCAAACCATAAAGAAGCAAAGGAGGAGGTATTGAGTTGATCAAGTGGCTTTGATCAAAGAGCTTCTGTGGATAAGCTAGAGGGCTAGCAATTGGTGGCCTTGCTTCTCGGATTAGGTGTTTAGAATCTGACTCTGTGCCTATTGGGTAAGAATTCTTCAAAACCCTAACTTGTTAAAATTTAGGGAAAATGCTTCCTAATGGTAATTAGGATTGATTAGCAATTAAAACATGATTTAGTATGGCTAAATGATGTGTTTTTCAATAGCTTAATGTGGTTGTATGATGCATGAAACCCTAGGTTATAAAAAATTTAAATTGCTAATATTTATACCTATTAATGAATTGTTCATGTAATTGATGGTATTCTCTTTCAATTGATATCAGAGCCACCCTAATTTGCCATTAAGAACATTAATCATGTTATAGGCAATTTGGGACATTTATATGTTGCATGGAATGTAATTGGAAGCAAGTAAAACTCAAAAGAAAATTATTAGAATTGAATCAGTCATAGTGAGACCATGCTCTTTTTGGTTCATCCAAAATTTGACTTATTTCAAACAATTTTATCTTTTTGAGTTAACTTGTTTAATGGTGTTGGACATGCATGAGATGATGTTTAAAACCAATAGATATTAAGAAAAATCATAAATTTTAAGCAAAGCACCATTATGCCAAGGTGGAATGTCCATTAGGCTAATGATGTGATCAAGGTGTTTTCTCAACTTGTATGACTTTTCTTGGTGATTAAATTGTTTAATCTAAGTCCCAAATTGAATATAACATGATTATGAATGAGATTCATGGTTGATTAGATTTAATTTTGAATATGTGATATTTAGAATTAAATATATGTTCATGTGATGAATGTCTGGATATTGGCATGAAGGGTGATCATAAACTTTAGGAGACCAATGTGATTGTGTTTGTATTTATTCCTATGGACTTGTAATAATTATTTTAATTCTTTTAAGGGTTGTATCATAAGTTGTTGTGATAGATTTCTTAGGTTGTAATTTATTTATTTGAGCTTGCATGCTCAATTTTATTGTATTTTCACCTTGGTATGCCAAGGATAAATGTTGTAATTGGCTTATGGGATTTACAAGAAGAAATGGAGCTTACAACATTGATGGAGATCAGTGGGAGCACAACCCTTCAAGAGTTGAAGAATTGTGAACAAGCTGCAAATAGACGGATGTAACCTAGGATGCCTTGAATTCAATCCTTGTGGCTGGGGCTAAATTCCTATAGAATAGTCCATGATCATGCCTTTTACATTTTCATTGTATGAATGTATGTGTGTGATATGTATGTTCATGATGTATATGATATATGCATGAAAATTATTAATATGCAAAGTGAGACCGAATAGTAATTAAGTCGGCCAAGGAAATCTTGCAACAAAATGATTAAGTTGGTAATGGTGTAATTTTGGAAATTGCATCATAACACTCCACTAAGGCAATTATTTTGAGAAATTTTAGACACTTGCATTGTTGGCTATGGTTACATAGGAATGATGTATTTAGTTTAAGAGATATTCTTGAAATAATTGTTAAGCATGAGATGTTGTGAGTATGTAAATACTTTGATGGCCAAGAATGGACGTACCTGAGGTCATTGGGTTCAAATTTGCATACTAGCTGACTTAGTGAGCTCAACTTAACTAATGCAAGATAAACCAAGAATGAATATACTTGAAGTTTTGAGCATTAGGGGCCAAAGAATTGATTGAACCTCACATGTGATGTGATGAATAAAGAGTTACTTATAAATTGTTATGATTCCAAGAATAGATGTACTTGAGGATGAATAATGATTTATAAGAATTCAATCACTCACTACAAAGGAAATATAGGATTTGCTAAATTAGTGGGAGGGCCAATTTGATTAAAAGACCATGATCATTTTAGTTAATATACTTGATACAATATGTTAATTTGAATCTTGTTATTTTTTTATAGTATTAATTTGATAAAATGAGCACTCAACCACAACATTCCAATATCTTAGCGGGCATACTTGACCATAATAGGCTTACTGGTCCAAATTTTTCTGATTGGTTAAGAAATCGAAAGCTTGTTCTAAATTTAGATCGTATTGGATATGTTCTGGATTCAAGGGTTCCTAGTCCCTTACCTACAGCAGCTTCACAGGAAAAACAAGAAACTTTAGACAGATGAAAATAGTATGATATGAGGGCTAGATGCTATATGCTGGCTTTCATGACAAATGAATTGCAAAAGCAGTATGAGAAAATGCAAAGTGCATCAAACATCCTCACTCACCTGCAAGAGTTGTATGGTGAGCACAGCAAACATGCAAGATATGAGATATCTAAATAGTTGTTTAGAATAAGGCTGACTGAGAGACAGAATGTGGGAGACTATGTCCATAAGATGATCCGGCTTATTGAACAGCTAGAGGATATTGATTTTTACATGGACTTCCAATTACAAATGTATTTGATCCTTTAGTCCCTACTTGAGTCATTTGGATCTTTTATTACTAATTTTCATATGACTAAATAGGAGTGCACCTTAGCTGAGTTGTTAAACCTACTAGTGATAGCCCAAAAGAACATGCCAGGTAATAAAGGAGAGGAGATTGCTTTAGTTGCCTCTTCTTCTTCTATTGGAAAGTCCAAGAAGAAGAAAGGTAATAAGAAAAGGAAACCTTCTGTTCTAGGTCCATCTGGAAGAATAACCAATCAGAAAAAGAAGAAATCTGAAGCTGTTTTAGATAAAGGAAAGTGTTTCCATCATAAAAAAAAGGGCATTGGAAGAGAAACTACTCTAAGTATTTAGAGTTTGTGAAGAACAAGAAGGATAAGCCTTTGGAAGGTATGTCTATTTCTTGTTATTTAGATTCTGGTAATACTCATATTTCATCTAGAGCTTGTTTTTTTAGATACTGGTGCAAGTTCTCACATATGTTTTGATATGCAGGAACTAGCAAGCAGTGAATACTTAGAGCCACAAGATGTTAGACTCCGCATTGACAATGGAACAACAGTTGCAACGTTAGACATAAGATCTAAATCTTTGTATCTAAAAGGACATGTTTTGTATTTAGATCATGTATTATATGTACCTAATGCTTTTAAAAACATCATTTTTGTATCTAGTTTGACTAGTAATGGATATGAATTTCGGTTCACAGATGATGTTTGCAATATTTATTTTGGAAATAAAATTATTGGCATGGGTATTTTACATAATGGCCTTTATTATTTGGATAATAAAAATAAATATAAAACTAGTGCAAGCAATCAAATTGAATTTAATACCATTACTCAAACTAACTCAAGTTTAAAACGCCTTTGGCACTTAAGATTAGGTCATTTCTGGTAATACTCATATTTCATCTAGAGCTTGTTTTTTAGATACTGGTGTAAGTTCTCACATATGTTTTGATATGCAGGAACTAGCAAGCAGTGAATACTTGGAGCCACAAGATGTTAGACTCCGCATTGACAATGGAACAACAGTTGCAACGTTAGCCATAAGATCTAAATCTTTGTATCTAAAAGGACATGTTTTGTATTTAGATAATGTATTATATGTACCTGATGCTTTTAAAAACATCATTTTTGTATCTAGTTTGACTAGCAATGGATATGAATTTCGGTTCACAGATGATGTTTGCAATATTTATTTTGGAAATAAAATTATTGGCATGGGTATTTTACATAATGGCCTTTATTATTTGGATAATAAAAATAAATATAAAACTAGTGCAAGCAATCAAATAGAATTTAATACCATTACTCAAACTAACTCAAGTTTAAAACGTCTTTGGCACTTAAGATTAGGTCATGTTACAGAAGATAGGATTACAAATTTAGAGAAAACTGGGGTTTTATCTTCATTAGGTTCTAAACCTACTCTAATTTGTGAACCCTGCCTTCAAGGCAAAATGACTAGATCTCCCTTTGTTGGACAAGGACTAAGAGCTGAAGATATTTTAGAGCTGGTACATAGTGATATATGTGGCTCATTTAAAGAAATGGCAAGAGAAGGTTATCACTATTTCATCACCTTTACCGATGATAAATCAAGTTATGGGTATTTGTATTTAATGAAATGCAAGCATGAATCCTTTGAAAAGTTCAAAGAATTTAAATTTGAAGTAGAAAAATAAATAGGAAAAAGTATTAAAACTCTGCAATCAGATCAAGGAGGAAAATTGTAACACCCTCATTGTAGCAATTCCGTACATTCTACTGTTCCATTGACCGATGTCGGTCCAGACAGTTAGAACGTCTGGAAAAATATTTAGACTAGAGTGAGGAGTTATAAATAACTCAAATAATGGTAAGAAAAATTTAGGAAAATTTTTAGAAATAAAATACAACTAAGTTAAATGAGCCGGTGCCCTAGCGATGGGTAACCCAGTGGGAAGTTGCGGTCCTCGCAACTAGGAGCCCTAAACCCGGGAGAAAATTCATGAAATAATTTTTGGGACTCCAGAGAAGAGTCATTGAGGTTTCTATGGCATTAGAATGCCAAGAAAAGGTTTAGAAAAATTTTTAGATCAATACAGACGATTTTGGCTCAATAAGCCAAACGGAGGGCATTTTGGTCATTTCGTCTTCGGAGATGATTTTTGACCTACTTATCCAGTTAAGTAAATAATTATTATAACATAAAATATGAATAAATATTGTTAAAAATTGAATTGAAAATGAGTAGAAAAGAAAAGAAAAAGAAAATGAATTAAATGGGAAATATAACATCACATGATGTCCTTAAGAAGGCCTCCACCAATTATAACTCAACAAGCCAATTAAAAAGAGATAAAATGGGAAAAAAATGAAAACAAATTTTGCCATTCATCTTCTTCTTCAACCGTTTCTCCCTTTTCTCTCCTTTCACCATTGTTATTCCAAACTTCTCACTAGAAATTCTCTTGAAAAATCACCATAAAACCTCACACTCTCTTCATAAAAAATTTCTCTTACCACTAAAGCAAGACTTGGGCAGCAATTAAAAGAAGAGAAAGTGGAAGAAAGTGAGGTGTGAACAAGCTTAGAAAATCACCAAAGAGGTTAGTGTTGACACCATATTTTGGCCGATCACCGAAGTTAAGGGACTTTAAAATCGACTCCTATCCGACGTCCTTCGATCACAAATGACTTTTCCGAACACATCGATTGCTCGATCATGAAATAAACCAATCCCACACTTAGTTAATTGTTTTCTGATCTCTTATCAGAGGGGTTCGAATCAGTGTCGGGTCTCTGGACCATCCAGTCTTGCCTCCGATCTCTCTTTACAAATATTGTGGAAATTCATTTAGCTAATGTTAGGATCGGGCTTCTCACCTGAATGTCCCAGATATTCCTTCAAATAAAGTTAAGGTTTCTGTTCGGTCTAATGATGATCCCGACCTCAAGAATTCAAATTAAGTCTTTCCAATTCTAATGTTCTAAAGTTTTACCCGGTGTTTGGTCATGGCTTAGTCCGATCTCATGCTTACGAGTGATGTCTTTCTGATCTCTTATACTTAGGTTAATAGTTGCTTTAAAGTTTAATGTTCTAATACGTTCAAACAATCAATTACTCAATCGAATAAATGAGATCGGTTAGCCATGGTCTTCGGATCGGACAAACTTCCTAAATCATGGATCAGCTAATGGCAATTCATTTAGGGATCAGATCGGACATGCATATCAGAGATCGAAAAAATAACTAATAAAACAAAAATCTTCAAATAAAATATCATTTCATTTCCAAAAGATCGGATCACATCATCTGGGCGATCTCAAGAGATCGGATTACATCATTGGGGAAATCTTTAAATATCGGATTACATCATTTGGGTGATCTCTAAAGATCAGCACTACATCTTACCTAATAATGGCCTATGTCAAAGCCTAGTCTTATGGCTGAATCAAAAGATGTGTTTGATCAGAAAGCCAGCCACAAGTATTGGATAGATATGCAGCTCAGATAGGGTGACTATGACTCTCATGATGGTGAGCGGAGTCATCGTCGATGTCATCGACCAGAACCGAGCTACAGTCAGGACGCCCGATGTGGTGAGGGGCCAAATGAACTTCAAGAGGCGGTCACCGACATTAAGATTGAAATTAGCAGTCCTCTTGCCCGAGATCGGTTCACCGATTATATCGGTAGACCGATTCGAGATTGGTATGATCGTCACTTTCGATCTTGATCGGTAAATTAGTCCGGTTCCCTCATTGTCATTAGATGTTATCCTCATGGTTTTCCGATTGTCGGGATCATAAATTTTCAGGCGAAAGGCGAAGAAAATAGATGAAAAAAGATCAAAAGTAATCACCATAATCAGAAATATTTCCAGAAAAACTAGAATTGGAGAAATGGAGAAACTGAAGGAGGAGAGTGAAGTATGAAGGGGATTTCTTGTTGGTGTATATATATAGGGCTTGAGCATTTATTGAATGCAGAAACCGAAGCTTATGCATCAGTAACTGAAGAATTAATTGCTTTGACCAAGGCAGGTCATATAACAAGAAATGATCTAGAATGGGAGAGATCGGGGAATGAGAAAGAAGCTGATACTAGAGAGATCGGAAAAGGAGAAGGTCAATATAGGGAGAGCGGAAGAAAAAGAGATCGGAAAGCACAGAGGGATTAAAATAACTTACAATCAACTCTCTTCATAATCAGAGTCGAGTTAGTTAAAGCGTTGCAGGCGGATCAAATCTTCACCGCACGCCTCATCTGCAGAAAAGCCCACCTAGCTGACAGATGCCAAAATAGTTACGATAGTCCTGTACACCTTGATCTCTGCCATTGATCATACTTGTAAGGACGGACCCGGAGCCCTTGGATCAAAAAGCAGACGATAGGTCCGGCGCTTTTTATTCCTAGCCCTCGGATCCATCTTGTAAGGCAAGACCCTGAGCCGTTGGATTAAGAAGAGAAAGGACGGATATTCTGAATAGGATCCCAGCCATCCATTTTGATTCTCTTTAATTCTCAGACATCAGATCATGTCCCTTTGAATCTAAACCCTTCGTCTCCCTAGGAGAGATCCTGACCCTTCATTAAAAGCACCCATTCCCTATAAATACCTGCATGCAATACTGTAGAAGGGACGAACAAAAAAGGTGGTGGTGATTATAGTGGAAAGGCTCTGAAATTTAATTCAGTCTTGCTACTTTGCCGTTCTAAGCTTTCATAAAATCAAAAAACTTTAGAAACTAGTTTTTTTAAGTATCTCCATTGAAGGAGTTTTGGACCCTGAAATTCTTCATTTTCAGTCTATTCATTACTCTACGATACCATTTTTTTGTTCAGTTTCGTCTTCATCACCCTAACATCAGCATATTATTCTCCAAGCTTGATCTCATTCCGACCCGATTATCGTTGCTTCAGCTCAACTGCATTCTGACCTAGTTCCCGTTATTTCGAAGTAAGCATTAGTCCCTGGACTATCAGCTTTCAACTCTACAATTTTTGTGGTCCCAGAGTTAGTTCAATAGCCTCAACCTCCCATAGGTAAGTGTCTAAACTGTCACTTTACCGAATGCTCATGTTTTATTTTCTCTACTTTTATTCTTGAAATTTCCATTAAGTTCAGTTGCACTAAAAATCCCAACGTAGATTATTCAGGTCGATAGTTATTTCTTGAGCTTACTACTTCTATTCATTCGTAAACTTTATTTATTTCTTCTTAGTTTTCATTTCCTTCGAAAATAGGTGTTCTGGTTGTGGGCAAATTGTAGGTAACTTAAAAAAAATATTGGTAGAAGTATCTTAACGTGAAAGTTTTCGAACAAATAAAAATAACAAAAGGTTGAATAGTAGATCAGAGGAAAAAGTTATGAGGTCGGGCTACTAAACGAGCCCAGGAGATAGCATAATAGAGCGGGAATTGAGATAAGATCGGATCTTAGACTAGTAACCAAAAGAGATCGGATATCGCCAGCCAAAGAGTTCTGACAAGGCGATCGCATAGAAGATCGGTGAAAAGTTTAGTCTTGTATCCACCCTCTAGTTATAAAGCATCAGTGGGTTAAGAAAAGCATTGTGCGGGTTTCTGGCGCCCTCAGGCGCTAGAATCCTTAGTCCAAAGTCCTTACGGTATGTGATCATAACAAACACCCTAAGAGATCGGGGGAGAGTTCTTACCTAATTCTCATTTAAATAAAACATGGAGATCAGAAGAGAATTCTTATCTGAGATCCTTTATTTAAAACTTTAAATCGAATACTTTAAGAGATCGAGGGAGAGTTCTTACGTGATTCTCATTTAAATTAAACACGGAGATCGGAGGAGAGTTCTTATCCGAGACCCTTTACTTTAAACTTTAAACTGAATATTTTAAGAGATCGGGAGAGAGTTCTTACCCGATTTTTGCTAAAATCTTAATAATGTACGCGGAGTTGAGAGGAGAGTTCTTATCCGAAATCTCCCACTTAAAACTCTAAAAAAAACATATCTAGAGATCGGTAGAAACTTCTTATCCGAGCTCTCTTAACAAAATCCAAATTAAAATAACATAACTCCAATACACAAGATAACTTTACTCGACACCTATTCACTAAAGGGCCATCTCACGAACTCGTGTTCTTAGGCAACCCAAAATAAGTGAAATATCAAATACTCCTTTATTACGCACAAAGGATTAACATCATCATTATCCCAACCCTCTAATTATCTTTTTAATTTATGAAGAGCCTAACATTAAATCTGGTTACCCTCGTTGAGGGACGAGGCGGGGTGCCTAACACCTTCCCCGCCCATGTACGGACCCCGAACCTAGAATCTCTTTTCTCTTTTGAAGTGGTTTCCTTTTAATTTATTTTCACAAAATGGTTTTCTTTAATTTCCCTCAAAATTAGAGTGGCGACTCCTCACTTTTCCCACTTCAGTGAAGAGCTTCGTCCAGGCGACCCCAAAATACCTTACGACAGCTTGGCGACTCCACTGGGGACATTGAGCAAGCTTAGAAAATCACCAAAGAGGTTAGTGCCATATTCTTTGCTTTTACATCTTTCTAAACATGAATTTAAGCTAAGTTAAGTTGAAAATTTGATAAAAATTGAATTAATGAGGCATGATTATGTTCCATGAAATTTTGGCAGCCTTGACATGAGTTAGGGTTAGGAGAATTCTTTGATTTAAAGTGACATATTAGCTGCCCCTAGTATAAATTATATGATTAGTATAGCAAATTAGGAGTAAGATGCATGAATTGGAGGCTTAGTCAATTAGGGTTAGGGTTTTGAAATTTAATTTTGGTGGTGGATGAAAATGGACATAAACTAAAGTTGTAATGGTCAATCAGTAACCATTTGGCTATGTTTGATTAGGAAATGAAGTGATTTGTGCCATGGGAATTGAGGTTATGTATGCTGTCCAGTGTGCACTGCAGGTCTGGATGTGAGTCTAGTATATTTGGGCAGCTGTAATTTGAGTTGTATAGGTTCAATTGGTGTAAGGCCAATTAGACATGAAACTAGACACATAATGGTACAATTTTGGTGAAGAAACCCTACCCAAAAAACTAATCCAAGTTGACCTAAAAATTATCCTAATCCGGGTGACCAACATGCTATCCCTGGAAAATGACTAAATGAACAGTGTTTGTTCAAATGGTCATAACTCAGTGTAGAAAAGTTCAATTAATCTGAAATTTTACCAGAAGAAAGCTAATACATAGCCCTACAACTTTCATGACCATAACCTAGTCAAATTGCCAACCAAACCTAGGTTACCAACCGCAGAACCAAATTGCCCGAATTGCAGGTGCAGTCATCCGGCCAGTTATGGTAAAATGACCATAACTTAAGCTACAAAACTCCAAATGGAGTGATTCAAAAAAAGAAATGTAACTAGACACAAAGGAACAACTTTCAAGAAGACAAATTTGTCAAATTCCTACTGTACAAATGACCAATGGAACAGTAAACCTAGGGTATGAAATTTGAAAATTGTAAAGTAACCAACACTAAGCTTTGAAATGGTATTGGCAACCAATACCAACAACTTTAGAATGCAAAATGTGGTATCTTGGTGAACTTAGGTTCAATAAATTTATTATGTATTAAAAAGTCAACAATTTGAGTGAATAGTAATACAAAGACCCAAAGTGTAAGAGCTAAATTGGTAGAGGAAATTAAGGTATGGAATTTAGAATCCATGAGATGTTCATGGATTACTTGGAATAGAAATAGTAATTCACCTAAATGACTTAATGAACATTTAAGTTATGTGAGAATATAGTTAAGATTTGTATTCCCATTATTAGTAGGTCTAATAAAACATAAATAATACCACTTGAAATATGAAATGAAATTAACCTAGATGGATTGTTGAGTATGAATGGGATGAGGTTTACATTAGGACTTATGTTTTCATTACAAATAAGAAAATAACACCTTGTATGAGTTATGAATTCATATAAATATTGTAATGAATAAATGAATCACATGAAAATATGAATGGAACATTAGTTTTCTTTATGAGAGAAAGGAAAAATGTTTTTAGTACAATGGTACATGAACACCATTATTGTAAATTGTGATCAATAAGAATGATGTAAGGAATGCATGAATATTATGATGAATGTATAAATTATGGAATTTGTTATGAAATAATGAAGTCATAAAACACAATATATTAATATTTAATGATATTATGTGCCCTTGTATTACCTAGACATGTGTGTCAGATTGGATAGATTGGCATGCCAATAGGGTATTATTTTAGCAGTACTGTGAAAGGCTTTATATTGGTATTCTTGACTTTATGCCCGTATTCATGGCTTTATGCCCGCACCCATGGCTTTTATGCAAATTATATGTTATCATGGCTTTTAGCCATATTGATGTTATCATGGCTTTTTAGCCATACTGATTGCATACGTGGTTGACGTTCTGCGTCCCATGGTATGTGATACACTTGAATTGTACAGATGTTTTTAGGCACATTTGCATTCTAAATCGTAGCATTTAGGCAAGTATTTTCATGCATAGTAGTTGATTTCATTAGTTTTCATAAATTCTGTTGCCAAGCCCTTAATTCCATGTTTCCTGCATTATTTCAGGTGTTTGGGTGAAGCCCCAAAGGATGGGAGTGCAAAAGAAAGCTTGGAAAGGTAAAAAGACAAAGAATTGTTACTGATACAAAGTACACGGGTCATGTAAACCAAGCCCCAGACCCGTGTAACTCCCTGCCAGATGAAAGTCAAGAGAATCGATGAGAAACACAAGTACATGGGCCGTGTAAGTAAACCCGCGTAATCTGCAGGGACCCGTGTAAGTCTCTGCCGGGCCCAAGCTTGAAGAACCTTATGGAACAACAGTACACGGCCCGTGTGATCAGGCCCGTGTAGTTGGCACAGACCCATGTAACTTTCGGTGCCAAAACAAGACCACGCGATTCTCCTCCAGCAAGTTACATGGCCCTACTCTGCGGGACTCGTGTAGTGACACACGGGCCATGTACTATGCTGTAGCCTGTTTTCTAACTCAAATTTCCCCTCCTGTTTTCTTATTCGAACGAGACTCCTAAAGCCTTTTGGACTCAAAATGACCTAACCCTAGAGCAACCAATATAAATAGAGAAGAAAACACTAGAAAAAGAGGTCAGTCATTGTCATCGGGACTGCTATTGAAGGTTGTTGTTGTTGGACTCTACATCAGTACTAAAAGAAGTTTTCCAGCTGACGCTCCACAAGATCAAAGCTGCAAACTCTCTTTGGTTCCTTCGCTTCATCCCCTTAGACAAATTTTTACTATTTATTCCTTTTGCATAACTCTCTTTTTATTGTTTTTACTTTTTATCATGACATTTGCTGAACTCACCATGAGTGAGTAGTTTTCTTATTCTAGATTTGGGAGAGTAGCTCTTGTAATTATTATTATGGATGAACACTAAGTTTTATTTATTGGATTCGAGATTCATTTCTTGATTTAATTTCTTGCGATCTTAATGCATGCTATGTGTTGGTACCCACTTAGTTACGATCGTAGATGTTAATTGAAGGACTGAAAGGTGAAGATTAACATTAGAAAATCAAGATCTTGAACCTAAGAATTCTGACCTAGACATAGGCTGATACCTTTGTGGAACCTAAAAATTGGTCAAAGGTCTTAAAGGATTTTAATTAATTTGATCACCACGAAAGTAGAGTTCGAGTTAATTAGAATACACCCTAGATGCCTTGAGAGAGGATTTAGGATAGCTTAGGACTGATTTCCATCAAGGAAAACGATCCTCCATTCAGTAAATAAACGAGATAACATCCCTAGTATGATTCAAGTGTGAAATCTTAATTCCAGAGTTGCTTCAAATAAATAATTTTGTTTTAAGTTTACCATTTTAGTGTTTAAAGTTAACAAACTTCATTCCCTAAGTATCCAAAAGCCTAGACAGTCAAGATTTCCATGTAGATTGGTACTTGCTAAACAAAATTCCTCATGGGAACGATACTCTAGTTATCACTTTTTTACTTGTTAGCGATACGTGCACTTGCGGTGATTGCAAAATAGCAAAACAAGTTTTTGGCGCCGTTATTGGGGAATTTTGGTTTTAGTAATATCAAGCGATAGGCGATTTAGCTGATTTAGGCAATTATATTTATTATTTAATTTTATTTTACTAGTTGTATTTCTTCTCTTTTCTCTCAGGTGCCCGATCTGGTATATGACCAGAACAAAGCCAGAAGAAATCTTGGACTGTGATCCAGAAATAGACAGAACTCTGAAAGCCATCAGAAGGGAAAGGAACATCAAAAGCACGGTCAAGGAGATCCCGAAATCCCAACCATGGCTGATAATAATGACAAACCAAAACTCTTGAGAGATTACGGAGCTCCATCTGTCCAAGGATTTCAGCCCAGTGTCACTAGACCCACAGTGGAAGCCAATAACTTTGAATTAAAACTAGCATGGCTCCAAATGATTCCACAAACCCAATTTGCAGGTTCACCAACAGAAGACCCACACTATCACCTCCAGTGCTTTCTTGCCCTATGTGATACATTCAAGATGAATGGAGTGCCTGATCAAGCAATAAGACTCAGAGCATTCCCATTCTCCCTTCAGGACAGAGTAAGGAAGTGGTTACTTTCTCAACCGGCTGGAACATTCACTACCTAGGAAAACCTCTCTCAAGCTTTTCTAGCAAGGTATTTCCCACCTGCAAAAACCGCAAAGCTGAGGCTTGAGCTCAATATCTTTAGACAAAAGGAAGGAGAATCACTCTATGATGCATGGGAAAGATATAAAGACCTATAGAGGGAATGTCCACACCATGACATAGAAGATTGGCTATTGATGCAAAATTTCTATAATGGATTACTAGCCTATACAAGGAGCACAGTCGATTCAGCTGCAGAGGGTGATCTAATGGAGAAAACAGTGCCACAAGCACTTGAACTTCTAGAAAGGGTTGCATACCATAATTATGAGTGGTCAAATAAAAGAGAAAATGCAAGAAGAACTGCAGGGGTCCTGGAAGTAGATGCCCTAAGCATGATAAATGCCCAGTTTGATCAGCTCACAAAGAAACTCGAAAGAATGCAAGCCAACGCAGTTAGTACAAATAGTCAACATGAGGACAGCTATGGAGGAGGATACATGAATTCAGAATACAGCAATTTCAATGAACCTACAGAACAGATGAACTATGTGAATAATGGAGGAAACTTTAACCAAAGGCAACCAAACAATCCGTATTCAAATACTTACAACCCTGGATGGAGAATGTCACACCTTACCCCTCTGTAAGGCATAACATGATCTCGTAGAATACCTAATGAACTACCGAACTTCACCTACCAATAACTCATTAAGTACCCTACAAGGGATTTTAAAACCATTTTCTTACTTTTTGGGAGTGGTGAGCATTCTAGTAGGAATTAAAAACTTTTAATTGAAGTTTCAAAACTAGTAAAAATTTTTGTCCATTTTTATTTGTCCGCAAAATTTTAGAAAAATTTCGGCAGAGTGCCATTTATATTTTGAGAAAACAGTTCTTTAAAAACCTATAAAAACACTTCCAATAATTGTTTTCACAACTCCCAACACCAAAACAACTCAAGTCAACACAATTCAATTTAAGTCCACAATTCAACCAAAGTTTGTCATCTCAAATACTTCATAAATTCATTCACATTGCATATGATGCTCAATTTACAAATACAGATCTTAATTTACAAAAAGAAAATCCAAAATAACAATATTACAAATTACGGTACAATTGCTCAACTTTACATTAATACATATGACATTAAACTATTTACATCAAAATAAACTATAAGGGTATAACTAAATACCCGTACAAAAGCCTCCGTGTAGTCCCAAAAATCAGTAGCTCACTATACTGCTTTTTCCTTGTTTCTATCTGCGACAGCAAAAAAAGCTATCGCTGAGTATAAAAATACTCAGTGGTGCATAGTAAAATACAAAATGCGTAATATAAAATATTTATGAACAATTCATAATTCAAAAATCTCACAATCACATTTCACAATTTTTCAAATCACCGTTACAGCAAATCATAATTTTCAAAGCTTAATATAACACAAATTTAATCAAACAATTTAATAATCATAGTGTTGCCAATCAATAACACAACTTAGGCCATAACACAAAATTTCAGAACATGCCGTGTGTATATCACGACAAGGCAAACTCACCCCACTAATCGAAATCAATGAGGGAGGTGGCTAGTGTAACACCCCTATTTGTATAGCCTAGTATATTTCATTATTCCGGTGATCGGTGTCGGTCTGAAAAATTAAGAGGATTAGAACCATACTTAAGACAACTAGAGAAGCCATAAATACAAATAATTAGTAATTGCCAATTAGTTAAGTATAAATAAGAAAAACAGAACATAAGAGGTTAAACGAGCCGAGAGTCACGGTGATGGATGACATTCTTGGGAACGACTGCGAAGTCGTTTTAAACTCAAATTTCGAAATGTAAAATGTGACGCTGCGGTCCTTAGGACCATTATAAACACAGTGGAAAAGAGAAAATCATGAAAAAGAACGTAAGCTACCAAATAATTAGGTCGTGAGCGGAAGAAATATTGGATTATTTGCAAACCGGGATGAACCGGCGAGGGGCAATTTGGTCAATTGACCCCGAGAGCTGACTCCTGACCTAACTGTCAAATAAAATCGGAGAAAAGAAAATTTCAGAATCGAGAATTAAATTAAAGAACTAATAGAAAAAAAAAAAAGAGAAAAAGAAAAAGGTGTAGGGAGATGACATCATCCATGACATCATGCATGATGCCATAAGTATTTTAATTAAAATTTTATTTAATTGGAATTTATGGTCTTCCATAAGCTTAAATAGATAAAAGAAAAGAAAAGAAAAAAAAAATCTAGAGTCATCTTCCTACTCCCATTGCTACCTCACTCTCTCCCTAATTCCTCCATGAAATTTCTCCATTTAAGCTTACACTTAAGCTTAATTTTCTTTACTCAACCTTAATAACTCCCATAAAAACCTCACTAGAGCTTGTTATTGCTACTTAAGAAGAAGATTGAAAGAAGAAAGAAGAACAAAAGATAGAGATTTGGAGTCCTAAGAAAGGTTAGTATGCTAAATTTTAATTTTCTGCTTTAAGTGCATGTTTAGTTACTTAAATGAATTTAGAAACTAATGTAATGAAATAAAAATATGTGGGGAGGACCAAACTAAAATTTCAGTCAGCTTGAAGGGGAGTATGATTTGCATGGTTTGATGGATTTAAATGAGTTTATGGACCTCCATTAGTTGAATGATTATGGTTGAGAACTTTGAAATTAGCTAATTGCAATTAATTAGTGTGATTAGGGTTTGAGACCTAGGGTTTTGAGGCAAAAATTTGGAGAAATGAGTAAATGATGTCTTTGACCTATTGTGAAGTGAAAAATGGTCATTTGTGACCAAATGAGTTGTGTTGGAATGGTTGGAATTGAAGCTAAATTCGGAGGGAGTGTGGTCATGCTGCTGGCAGCATGACCAAGTCAACTTTGAAGGACCAAAAATGAAATTTTACAAGTCCAATGGATATGGGACCAATTGGGGATGAAAATAGACATAAAATGACACAATTTTCATTCAGGAACCATGCCCAAAAAGTGACCAAAACCTAGTGAACAAATTGACCAAAGTTGGATAAGTGCAGGCTGCCCTGTACAAACTGACCAAATGAACAGTGTTTGTTCATTTGGTCATAACTCGAGCTAGGCAGGTCCAAATGACCTGAAATTTTACCAGTGGTTAGATGAGATATAGACCTAAAACTTTCATGAAGAACACAAACCAAAATTCTGCCAGCAATCAAGTCGTTTGGCCACCCCAAGTTGGTGACCCAAAACTGCCAGCACCAAAATGGCCCAGAAAATCTGGGTTGTTTCCAATCCG
The DNA here is from genome assembly GCF_030052815.1 of Hevea brasiliensis. Lineage (NCBI taxonomy): Eukaryota > Viridiplantae > Streptophyta > Magnoliopsida > Malpighiales > Euphorbiaceae > Hevea > Hevea brasiliensis. Next base: position 125,918 of record NW_026615294.1, read on the forward strand.
GCAGCCATGGTTCAAATGGCCATAACTTGAGCTACAAAACTCCAATTGGGGTGATTCAAAAATGAGAATAAACTTAAGACAATAAAGAACATTTTCTATGAAGGAAGTTTTGCCAAATTCCAACAGTAAAATTACCAATGGAACAGTGCAACTAAGAGCACCAAAACTGAAAATTTGACAATTTTGGCAAAAGGACTTAAGCGTTGAGAAAATGACCAAAACCAACAAATTTAATGACCAAAATGTGGTATGTGGGTGAAGTTGGAGTTCCCATACCTATTAAGCCTTAAAAAGTCAACAATTTGACTTGAATAGTGTAGTGAATAGTAACCCGAAACACAAAAATTTCGAGAACGTCGAATTTAGCACATTAAAGCTAGGTAAAAGTGAAGTTAAATTTATTTTTGGATTTATGCTAAGTTATGGTACTGAAACACTGTGAAATTATGTGTTTCAGCTGAAAAAGACTTGGAAGCTCTATGAGACTGAGTTAAGACCTCGAGGCGACTCATGTCAGGTCTGTGCACAGTAATTTTTATTTGAATATATGATTCTTGAAAATTTGATTTTTTTTTAGTTAATTATGAATTGTGTTGCCATTTATGGTTGTGAATATGCCTTTGAAAATTTACCAGATTTCCAATAAATTATTTGAATAAATTGATTTGAATTGATTTTGTGTTCACACTTAGCATGACAGTATCACACTATTCCTCCTCCATTTATGGGGTTGAGATCGTTTATTTTCCTCCCTCTCTGGCTTGCCAGTTGAGGTTGAGATCGGATGAGTACTCATTAGCTAGCTAGCCACCTCCCTCATTGATTTCGATTAATGGGGTTGAGATTGCTTTGTCGTGGTGTACAATACGGCATTGATCGGAAATTTTGTGTCATGGCTTAAGTTGTGTATGATTTTGGCAACACTGTGTTTAATAAATTATTTGACTAAATGGAGTTGTTATGAGCTTTGATATTTGTGAAATATGATTGAGAAGTATTCATATTGTGTTTCATCAATGAATAATATATGTATTGCATTTTAAATTTTTATTGGGGATAACTGATTGGGGATGAAAATAGACATAAAATGACACAATTTTCATTTATGAACCATGCCCAAAAAGTGACCAAAACCTAGTGAACAAATTGACCAAAGTTGGATAAGTGCAGGCTGCCCTGTACAAACTGACCAAATGAACAGTATTTGTTCATTTGGTCATAACTCGAGCTAGGCAGGTCCAAATGACCTGAAATTTTACCAGTGGTTAGATGAGATATAGACCTAAAACTTTCATGAAGAACACAAACCCAAATTATGCCAGCAACTAAGTCGTTTGGCCACCCCAAGTTGGTGACCCAAAACTGCCAGCACCAAAATTGCCCAAAAAATCTGGGTTGTTTCCAATCCGGCAGCCATGGTTCAAATGGCCATAACTTGAGCTAAAAAACTCCAATTGGGGTGATTCAAAAAGGATAATAAACTTAAGACAATAAGGAACATTTTCTATGAAGGAAGTTTTGCCAAATTCTAATAGTAAAATTACCAATGGAACAGTGCAACTAAGAGCACCAAAACTGAAAATTTAACAATTTTGCCAAAAGGACTTAAGCTTTGAGAAAATGACCAAAACCAACAAATTTAATGACCAAAATGTGGTATGTGGGTGAAGTTGGAGTTCCCATACCTATTAAGCCTTAAAAAGTCAACAATTTGACTTGAATAGTGTAGTGAATAGTAACTCGAAACACAAAAACTTTGAGAACGTCGAATTTAGCACATTAAAGCTAGGTAAAAGTGAAGTTAAATTTATTTTTGGATTTATGCTAAGTTATGGTACTGAAACACTGTGAAATTATGTGTTTCAGCTGAAAAAGACTTGGAAGCTCTGTGAGACTGAGTTAAGACCTCGAGGCGACTCACGTCAGTCGTACGTGATAATTTTTATTTGAATATATGATTCTTGAAAATTTGATTTTTTTTTAGTTAATTATGAATTGTGTTGCCATTTATGATTGTGAATATGCCTTGAAAATTTACCAGATTTCCAATAAATTATTTGAATAAATTGATTTGAATTGATTTTGTGTTCACACTTAGCATGACAGTATCACACTATTCCTCCTCCATTTATGGGGTTGAGATCGTTTATTTTCCTCCCTCTCTGGCTTGCCAGTTGAGGTTGAGATCGGATGAGTACTCATTAGCTAGCTAGCCACCTCCCTCATTGATTTCGATTAATGGGGTTGAGATTTCTTTGTCGTGGTGTACAACACGGCATTGATCGGAAATTTTGTGTCATGGCTTAAGTTGTGTATGATTTTGACAATACTGTGTTTAATAAATTATTTGACTAAATGGAGTTGTTATGAGCTTTGATATTTGTGAAATGTGATTGAGAAGTATTCAAATTGTGTTTCATCAATGAATAATTTATGTATTGCATTTTAAATTTTTATTGTGCACCACTGAGTATGTTTATACTCAGCGATAGCTTATTTTGCTGTCGCAGATAAGAGCAAGGAGAAAGCAGCAGAGTGAGCTGCTATCGAACTGTAGACCACATCGATCATTTTGTACGAGTATTATTTTATACGCTTATAGATAATTTTGATGTAAATATAGAAATGTTGTATGTATCAATGTAAGTTGAGCAGTTGTAAATAAATTTTAATAATATTTTTTTTTTGATTTCCTTCTGTAAATTCATAATTGTACTTGTGAATTTCATGTTTTATGCCTTGTGAATGAAGTATTAAATATTTTGAGATGATGAATTTTGATTTGGATTGTGGAATTACTTTGAAGTGAATTGAATTGAGTTGATTTGAGGTTTATTGGAGGTTGGGAGTTGTGAAAAATTTTTGGAAGTGTTTTCGCAAGTATTTGAAGAACTGTTTTCTCTAATTACAAACGAAACTTTGTCAAAATTTTTATAAAATTTGCGGCAAAATTAAAATAGACAAAAATTTTTACTAGTATTTAAACTTTGAATAAATGGTTTTTAATTCCTACCAAAATGCTCACCACTTTCAAAATGTAAGAAAATTGTTTCAAAATCCCTTGTAGTGTACTTAATGAATTATCGGTGGGTGAAGTTTGGTAGTTCATTAGGTATTCTACGGGATCATGTTATGCCTTACAGAGGGGTAAGGTATTACATGTTTTAGTGGTATCAGAGCATGGTTTTTCAATAAATTTTGACTATGTGTATGAATATTTTATTGATAAGTACAACTGCTCAAGTGTCTTTAATTGATACATATGACATATTTACATCATGAATATGCACTAACGGAGGTCAACCTCCATGTGTTTGATCTCAGGAAGTAGAAAATTTGGGAAAACGGAATGGAAGGAGGAGATCATTCCGAAGAACAATCTGTTGAGGCTGAGGTTCAAGGAGAAGCCCCAAAGACTCCGAGCGTGAGTGGGTCACCACTCCAGACCGCAGCTTCCTCGCCGCTTTATACAGAGATGGTCGCGTTCTTCCAAAGAAATGGCGGGTAATGTGCCACCCCAAGTTCAGATGCAAGCACCTGTAGCACAACCACAGCCCTCAGCTCGGCAATATGAAAAATTGATGAAATTTGGGGCCACCGAGTTCAAGGGCACTGTGGATCCACTGGAGGCAGAACAGTGGTTGGAAAGAATGGAACGGGTTTTCAGAAAGCTGCAGTGTACGGAAGAGATGAAGTTCGAGTATTCTGTTTCCTTGTTGCAAGGGGATGCATATAAATGGTGGAAGACCATCCCCCATAGCCTAGTTGAGCCACCTGTGCTGAAATGGACAGACTTCTTGAGGGAGTTCCGACAGAAGTGGGTTCCCGATGCATATGTGGATATGAAGTTACAAGAATTCTTGAGTTTGAAACAAGGGGACAGAACCGTAGCAGAATATGAGAGAGACTTTTCAAGGCTAAGCCACTATGCTGGAAGCTCTATGCTGGAAGCTTAGTCTCCACCCCCAGAGATAGATGCAAGAGGTTTGAGTCCGGGCTAATGTAACACCCCCGTTTGCATAGCCTGGTAGATCTCACTGTTCCGGTGACCGGTGTCGGTCCGGACAATTAAGGGGATTAGAACCACACTTAAGACAACTAGAGAAGCCATAAACACAAATAATTAGTAATGTTCAATTAGTTAAGTATAAATAAGAAAAACAGAACATAAGAAGTTAAACGAGCCGAGAGTCACAGCGATGGGTGACCTTCTCGGGAAGGACAGCGAAGTCGTTTTAAACTCAAATTTCGAACTGTAAAATGTGACGCTGCGGTCCTTAGGACCATTACAAACACAATGGAAAAGAGAAAATCACGAAAAAGAACTGTTAAGCCAGTCAAATAATTAGGTCAGGGAGCCGAAAGAAATATTGAATTATTTGCAAACCGGGATTAACCGGCGAGGGGCAATTTGGTCAATTGACCCCGAGAGTTGACTCCTAACCTAACTGTCAAATAAAATCGGAGAAAAGAAAATTTCGGAATCGAGAATTAAATTAAAGAACTAATAGAAAAAAAAAGAAAATGAAAAAGGTGCAGGAAGATGACATCATGCATGATGTCATAAATCCTATAATTAATAAATTAAATTAAATGGATTTTTTGGGTCTTCCATAAGACAAAATAAATAAAAGAAAGGAAAAGAAAAAAAAATTTCATTGTCTTCTTCTTCCCTTCCAAGACGTTCTCTCTCTCCCTTAGCTCTCTCTCTCTCAAACTCCATTGAAGCTCCCAATTTAAGCTTCATACACCCCAATTTAACCATAAATTCCCCTAAAGTCCTTAAGTAAATCTTACCCTTAGACCTAGATAAACACTTTGGGAGCAAGAAGGAAAAGAAAACTTGGAGAATTGAAGAATTAGGAAATCTACAAATTGAGGTAAGTGCAATTTCAAGTTTAGATTCTTATTGAATTCATGAATTTAAGTTTATGTGTGATGAAATTGCATTAGAAATAAAGGAAATCATGCTTAAATAAGGGAAGAAAGAATGTGGCAGCCATGGAACCCTAAGGTTTTGATGGTATTTAGTTAGGTTAAACATGAAAGCTTGGTGAATAGATGTTATATATGTGAATTGTATATTTAGATTACATGAATTGTGAAGATTGGACAAACTTAGGGTTTTGGACATTAGGGTTTAGAGACAAAAAATGTGAAAAACTTGTAAATGGTGTCTTTGACCTAATGTGAAGTGAGAAATGGTCATTTGTGACCTAATTAAGTGAAGTTAAATTTATTTTTTGGATTTATGCTAAGTTATGGTACTGAAACACTGTGAAACTGTGTGTTTCAGCTGAAAAAGACTTGGAAGCTCGGAGAGACTGAGTCAAGGCCTAGAGGCGATTCACGTCAGGTTTGTACACAATAAACCTTATTTGAGCCTTTTGTCATTGAAAAATTGATTTAGTGTGATTTATGAAAATTTTAAGTTAATTATGAATTGTGTTGCCATCTTGTGAATGAAATTATGACTTTGGAAATTTATTGGATTTCTCACGAATCATTTGAATAAAATGTTTGAAATTGATTTTTGATTTACACTTAGCATGACAGTATCTTATTATTCCTCCTCCATTTATGGGGTGAGATCGGTTATCTTTCCTCCCTTTCTGGTTTACCAGTTGAGGTTGTAGATCAGATGAGTACTCATTAGCTAGCTAGCCACCTCCCTCATTGATTTCGATTAGTGGGGTTGTAGATTGCTTTGTCATGGTGTACAACACGGCATTGATCGGAAATTTTGTGTCATGGCTTAAGTTGTGTATGAATTGGTAACACTGTGTTTATTAAATTATTTGACCAAATTGTGTTATTACGAGTTTTGATAATTTGTGAAATGTGATTGAGAAATATTTAAATTGTGTTTTGTTAATGAATGATTTATGTATTGTATTTTAAATTTTTATTGTGCACCACTGAGTATTTTTATACTCAGCGATAGCTTGTTTTGCTGTCGCAGATAAGAGCAAGGAGAAGGCAGCAGAGTGAGCTGCTACTGATATTTTTGTACGGGTATTGTTTTATACCCTTATAGTTATTTTGATGTAAATATTGCTATGTTTTATGTATCAATGTAAAGTTGAGCAGTTGTATAATAAATTGTAATAATATTTTTTTTTGAATTTCTTTTTGTAATTTAAGATTTGTATTTGTGAATTTCATACTGTATGCACTGTGAATGAAGTTATGAAATATTTTGAGATGATAAACCTTGGTTGGATTGTGGAATTATTTTGAAGTGGATTGAATTGAGTTGACTTGAGATTATTTGAATGTTGGGAGTTGTGGAAAATTTATTGGAAGTGTTTTTCACAGGTTTTTGAAGAACTGTTTTCTCAAAATATAGACGGAACTCTGTCAAAATTTTTATAAAATTTGCGGAAAAATTAAAATGGACAAAAATTTTTACTAGTATTTAAACTCTGAATAAATGATTTTAATTCCTACCAAAATGCTCACCACTTTCAAAATGTAAGAAAATTGTTTTAAAATCCCTTGTAGGGTACTTAATGAGTTATCGGTAGGTGAAGTTCGGTAGTTCATTAGGTGTTCTACGGGAACATATCATGCCTTACAGAGGGGTAAGGTGTGACATGTTTTAGTGATATCAGAGCATGGTTTTGCAATGAATTTTGACTATTTATGTGAACATTTCTTTGATAAGTACAACTGCTCAAGTGTCTTTAATTGATACATATGACATATTTACATCATGAATATGCACTAACGGAGGTCAACCTCCTTGTGTTTGATCTCAGAAAGTAGAAAATTTGGGAAAACGGAATGGAAGAAGGAGATCATTCCGTAAAACAATCTGTTGAGGCTGAGGTTCAAGGGGAAGCCCCAAAGACCTCGAACGTGAGTGGGTCACCACTCGGCTCCTACTCCGACCGCAGCGATTCCTCGCTCGGTTTATGCAAAGATGGCTGCGTTTTTCCAGCAAATGGTGGGAAATGTGCCACCCCAAGCTCAGATGCAAGTACCTGTAGCACAACCACAGCCCTCAGCTCGACAATATGAAAAATTGATGAAATATGGGGCCACCGAGTTTAAAGGCACTGTGGATCCGCTGGAGGCAGAACAGTGGTTGGAAAGAATGGAACGGGTTTTCAGGAAGCTGCAGTGTACTGAAGAATTAAAATTTGAATATTCAGTATCTCTTCTCCAAGGGGATGCATATGAATGGTGGAAGACCATCCCCCACAGCCTGGTAGAACCTCCAGTCCTTACCTGGTCAGACTTTTTGAGGGAGTTTCGACAGAAGTGGGTCCCCGTTGCTTATGTGGATATGAAGTTATAAGAATTTCTGAGTTTGAAATAAGGGGACAGAACCATAGCAGAATATGAGAGAGACTTCTCTTAACTGAGCCATTACGCTGGAAGTTTAGTCTCCACCCCCAGAGACAGATGTAAGAGGTTTGAGTCCGGGTTAAGGCCGAATCTGAGAATGCAAGTTGTGGGTTTTCGACATCAGAATTTCTCTGAGTTGATCTCATAGGCCCTGGAACTGGAAAGGATAGAATCAGAAGGGGCAGTGAAGAAGGGTACACAAAAGAAAGAGAAGACTAAAATAATTACTGGACAAGCACCTGAGAGTGGTTCTGGGAAGAGAAAACAATCTGGAGGATCTAGCTCTCGTAGATCTGGCAGAGGCAGATTCTCTGGTCAAAGACCACCCCGGTCTGGTCAGCAGACCCAGCAAGCACCCCGAGGAGCTCTATCAGTACGACAGTGTGAAACTTGTGGTAGAACACACGGTGGGGTGTGTTTCAAGGCCACTGGTGCATGTTTTAACTATGGAGGGAGCGGACATTTCGCTAAGGATTACACTAGTCCGCACCGGTCTGAACCTTATGCTACATCTGAAGGATCAGCCCAAGTCTCTGCACCTAGAGGATCACAGCCAGCTGCTAGAGGTAGAGGCAGAGGTAGGGGTCCTGGTAACACTCCTGGAAGTCAAAGCACTATTAACCAGCCAGTACCCAGTGGCGCACCAGTCAGAGTGTATACCATGCGTCAGAGGGAGGAAGCTGAAACATCAGACGTAGTAGCTGGTATTTTCTCCATCCTTGACCAAGATGTACATGTGTTATTTGATCTTGGCTCCACACATTCATATGTTAGTGCTAGTGTGATGTGTTCTACTGCTATTCAGTGTGTACCAATGGATTATGATGTGCTAATAACTAGTCTATTAGGCCAGGAGGTCAGGGTAAATAAATTATATAGGGATTGTCCTTTGGTGATCCAAGGACACACTTTTTTGTCTGATTTGATTGAAATGCCCTTCAGAGATTATGACATTATCTTGGGCATGGATTGGTTAGCCAGGCATCATGCGATGATTGACTGTAGACTGAAGACAGTCACTTTTGGTCTTCCTCAGTATGGTGATGTAGTAATACATGGGGAGAGGCAGTTATTGCCTTCAAATATCATTTCAGCTGCACTGGCCAGAAAAATGATTAGGAAAGGGTGTGAGGCGTACTTGGCACATGTAATAGACACCCAAGTGGATAGTCCAGCATTGAGGGACATCCCTACTGTATGTGACTTTCCGGATGTATTTCTTGATGAATTGCCAGGATTACCTCCAGAAAGAGAAGTGCAGTTTGAAATTGATGTTATGCCTGGTGTGGACCCAATCTCCATAACGCCATACAGAATGACACCAGTAGAACTAAAAGAATTGAAAGTACAGTTGCAAGAGTTGCTTGACAAGGGCTTCATCCGCCCTAGTGTGTCACCTTGGGGAGTGCCGGTGTTGTTTGTAAAGAAGAAGGATGGCACTCTCCGGTTATGCATTGATTATCGGCAGTTGAATAATGTAACAATAAAGAATAGATACCCATTGCCCCGCATTGATGACTTGTTTGATCAGTTGAGGGGTGTACCTGTGTTCTCCAAAATTGACCTGAGATCAGGTTATTATCAGCTGAAAGTACAAGAGCAGAGTATTTCTAAAACTGCCTTTAGAACCCGCTATGGCCATTATGAGTTCTTGGTCATGCCATTCGGGTTAACTAATGCTCCGACTGCTTTTATGGATCTGATGAACACTATCTTCAGACCATACCTCGACCAGTTTGTTGTGGTATTTATTGATGATATATTGGTCTATTCAAGGAATGCAGAAGAGCATGATAGACATCTGCAGATTGTACTATAGATTTTGAGGGAGAAACAACTATATGCCAAATTGTCAAAGTGTGAATTTTGGCTGAAGGAAATATCTTTCTTGGGGCATGTAGTATCTGAAGAGGGCATCAAGGTAGATCCTAGCAAGATAGAAGCTGTCCTTAATTGGAAGCCACCCAGAAATATCACAAAGATTCGCAGTTTTCTGGGTTTAGCTGGATACTACCGTCGTTTTATGAAGGGATTCTCTATGTTGGCATCTCCATTGACCAAGCTGCTTAGAAAAGATGTGAAATTTTAGTGGACCGATAAATGTCAACAGAGTTTTGATGAATTAAAGAGATGTTTGACTGAGGCTCCAGTCCTGACTTTACCTACACCGGGTAAAGAATATACAGTTTACAGCGATGCTTCTCACAATGGGTTAGGTTGTGTGTTGATGCAAGATCGGAATGTCATTGCCTATGCATCACGCCAGCTAAAACCGCATGAGAGGAATTATCCGACACATGACTTGGAGCTTGCAGCCATTGTATTTGCTCTTAAGATCTGGAGACATTATTTGTATGGGGAGAAGTGCTACATCTACACAGATCATAAGAGTTTGAAGTATTTGGGCACCCAGAAAGAGCTGAATTTGAGACAGAGGAGATGGTTAGAGTTAATAAAAGACTATGATTGTCTGATAGACTATCAGTCAGGGAAAGCTAATGTTGTGGCTGACGCCTTAAGTCGCCAAACTATGGCAAGTCTGCAGGTTACTCCTTTGTCTTTGGTGCATGAGTTAAGATCATTGCATGCCAGCTTAGAGATTAATGATGATGGACAGACAGCAGTTGCATGGCATATACAGCCAGTGTTGATTGATCAGAACAGAATGGTTGTTCAGAGTGATGAAAGGTATCAGAAGCTGTTGGAAGAAGTCCGGTAGGGCATCAAACCAGAATTCTCAATCAGAGATGATGGTCTATTGCTACACCAGGGCAGAGTATGTGTTCCTAATGATGTTGATTTGAGACAGATCATTTTGAAGGAAGCACATGAGTCTCCTTTTGCCATGCACCCTGGTGGTACAAAAATGTATAGAGGGCTAAAGGAGCATTATTGGTGGATGGGTATGAAAAGAGATGTGACAGAATTTGTTTCCAAATGCCTAACTTGTCAACAAGTGAAGGCAAAGCATCAAGTACCCACTGGGTTGTTACATCCACTACCAGTGCCAGAATGGAAATGGGAGAGAATAACTATGGACTTTGTGATGGGACTTCCGAGGACACAGAAGAGTCATGATGCAGTATGGGTCATTGTTGACAGACTAACCAAGTTTGCTCATTTTTTGCCAGTCCGAATGGACTACAGTTTAGAAAGATTGGCCAAGTTGTACATTGATGAGATTGTGAGACTGCATGGAGTGCCAGTATCCATTGTATCAAACAGAGATCCTAGGTTCACTTCTAGATTCTGGGGTAGTCTTCAGAGAGCCCTAGGAACTAGATTGAACTTCAGTACTGCATTCCACCCACGCAGAAGATGGCGGTCGACAGGTAATTCAGATTTTGGAGGATATGCTACGGGCTTGTGTGATTGAGTTTGCGGGCAGTTGGGATACACACTTGCCTTTGATTGAGTTTGCTTATAACAATAGCTACCAATCAAGCATTGGGATGCCTCCATATGAAGCTTTGTATGGCAGAAAATGCAGAACCCCGTTGTGTTGGGATGACGTGGGTGAAAGAAAGATGATTGGACCCGAAATTGTTCAGCAAACTGAAGAAAAAATCAGAGTGATCAGAGATCAACTTAAGACTGCATCAGACCGTCAAAAGTCCTACATTGATTTGAAAAGAAAAGATATTGAGTATGCAGTGGGTGAGAAAGTTTTCCTCAAAGTTTCTCCTTGAGATTCGGCAGTCAGCTGCTAGAGGTAGAGGCAGAGGTAAGGGTCCGAGTAACACTCCTGGAAGTCAAAGCACATTAACCAGCCCGATATCGATGGCGCACGATCGGAGTGTATACCATGCGTCAGAGGGAGGAGGCTGAAACATCAGACGTAGTAGCTGGTAATTTCTCCATCCTTGACCAAGATGTACATGTGTTATTTGATCCTGGCTCCACACATTCGTATGTTAGTGCTAGTTTGATGTGTTCTACTGCTATTCAGTGTGTACCAATGGATTATGATGTGCTAGTAACAAGTCCATTAGGCCAGGAGGTCAGGGTAAATAAATTATATAGGGATTGTCCTTTGGTGATCCAAGGACACACTTTTCTGTCTGATTTAATTGAAATGCCCTTCAGAGATTATGACATTATCTTGGGTATGGATTGGTTGGCCAGGCATCACGCCATGATTGATCAGAGATCAAGATCACTTTTGGTCTCCCTCAGTATGGTGATGTTGTAATTCATGGGGAGAGGCAGCTATTGCCTTCAAACATCATTTCAGCTGCACTGGCCAAAAAAATGATTAGAAGAGGGTGTGAGGCGTACTTGGCACATGTGATAGACACCCAAGTGGGGAGTCCAGCACTGAAGGACATTCCTACTGTATGTGACTTTCCGGATGTATTTCCTGATGAATTGCCAGGATTACCTCCAGAAAGAGAAGTGCAGTTTGAAATTGATGTTATGCCTGGTGTGGACCCAATCTCCATAACGCCATACAGAATGGCACCAGCAGAACTAAAAGAATTGAAAGTACAGTTGCAAGAGTTGCTTGACAAGGGCTTCATCCGCCCTAATGTGTCACCTTAGGGAGCGCCGGTGTTGTTTGTAAAGAAGAAGGATGGCACTCTCCGGTTATGCATTGACTATCGACAGTTGAATAGAGTGACAATAAAAAACAGATACCCATTGCCCCGCATTGATGACTTATTTGATCAGTTGAGAGGTGCAATTGTGTTCTCCAAAATTGATCTGAGATCAGGTTATTATCAGTTGAGAGTACAAGAGCAGAGTATTCCTAAAACTGCCTTCAGAACCCGCTATGGCCATTATGAGTTCTTGGTCATGCCATTTGGGTTAACTAATGCTCCGGCTGCTTTTATGGATCTGATGAACACTATCTTCAGACCATACCTCGACCAGTTTGTTATGGTATTTATCGATGATATATTGGTTTACTCGAGGAATGCAGAAAGCATGATAGACATCTGCGGATTGTACTACAAACTTTGAGAGAGAAACAGCTATACGCTAAATTGTCAAAATGTGAATTTTGGCTGAAGGAGATATCATTTTTAGGGCACATAGTATCAGCAGAGGGTATTAAGGTAGATCCTAGCAAGATTGAAGCTGTCCTTAATTGGAAGCCACCCAGAAATGTCACAGAGATCCATGATTTTAAGGGTTAGCTGGATACTACCGTCGATTTGTGAAGGGATTCTCCATGTTGGCATCTCCATTAACCAAGCTGCTTAGAAAGGATGTGAAATTTCAGTGGACGGACAAATGCCAGCAAAGTTTTGATGAATTGAAGAGATGTTTGACAGAGGCTCCAGTCCTGACTTTAACTACACCGGGTAAAGAATATACAGTTTACAGCGATGCTTCTCACAATGGGTTAGGTTGTGTGTTGATACAAGATCGAAATGTCATTACTTATGCATCACGCCAGCTAAAACCGCATGAGAGGAATTATCCGACATATGACTTGGAGCTTGCAGCCATTGTGTTTGCTCTTAAGATCTGGAGACATTATTTGTATGGGGAGAAGTGCTACATCTACACAGATCATAAGAGTTTGAAGTATTTGGGCACCCATAAAGAGTTGAATTTGAGACAGAGGAGATGGTTAGAGTTGATAAAAGACTATGATTGCCTGATAGACTATCAGCCAGGGAACCCTAATGTTGTGGCTGACTCCCTAAGTCGCAAGACTATGGCAAGTCTACGGGTTACTCCTTTGTCTTTGGTACATGAGTTGAGATCATTACATGCCAGTTTAGAGATTAATGATGTTGGGCAGACAGCAGTTGCATGGCATGTACAGCCAGTGTTGATTGATCAGATCAGAATGGCTGCTCAGAATGATGAAAAGTATCAGAAGCTGCTGGAAGAAGTCCGGCAGGGCAAGAAACCAGAGTTCTCAATCAGAGATGATGGTTTCTTTGCTACACTGGCGTAATGTGTGTTCCTAATGATGTTGATTTGAGGCAGATCATTTTGAAGGAAGCACATGAGTCTCCTTTTGCCATGCACCCTGGTGGTACAAAAATGTATAGAGGGCTAAAGGAGCATTACTGGTTGATGGGTTTAAAAAGAGATGTGGCAGAGTTTGTATCCAAATGCCTAACTTGTCAGCAAGTAAAAGCAGAGCATCAAGTACCCACTGGGTTGTTACATCCACTACCAGTGCCAGAATGGAAATGGGAGAGAATAACAATGGATTTTGTAATGGGACTTCCAAAGACATAGAAGAGTCATGATGCAGTATGGGTCATTGTCGATAAACTGACTAAGTCTGCTCATTTTCTGCCAGTGCGAATGGACTACAGTTTGGATAGATTGGCCAGGTTGTACATCGATGAGATTGTGAGACTTCATGGAGTGCCAGTATCCATCGTATCAGACAGAGATCCTAGGTTCACTTCTAGATTCTGGGGTAGTCTTCAGAGAGCCCTAGGAACTAGATTGAACTTCAGTACTGCATTCCACCCACAGTCAGATGGCCAGTCTGAGAGAGTAATTCAGATCTTGGAGGACATGCTACGGGCTTGTGTGATTGAGTTCGAGGGTAGTTGGGATACACACTTGCCTTTGATTGAGTTTGCTTATAACAATAGCTACCAATCAAGCATTAGGATGCCTCCATATGAAGCTTTGTATAGCAGAAAATGTAGAACCCCGTTGTGTTGGGATGACGTGGGTGAAAGAAAGATGATTGGACCCAAAATTGTTCAGCAAACTGAGGAGAAGATCAGGGTGATCAGAGGTCGACTTAAGACTGCATCAGACCGTCAGAAGTCCTACATTGATTTGAAGAGAAGGGATATTGAATATGCAGTGGGTGAGAAAGTATTCCTCAAGGTTTCTCCATGGAAGAGGATTATGAGATTCGGCAGAAAGGGGAAACTAAGTCCTCATTTCATTGGGCCATATGAGGTTTTGGAAAGAGTGGGTCCTTTGGCATATCGTTTGGCACTACCTCCAGAGTTGGAAAAGATACATAATGTCTTCCATGTGTCTATGTTGAGGAGGTATCGATCAGACCCATCTCATGTACTACCAGTAGAGGAAATTAAAGTGAATCCAGACCTCACATATGAAGAAGAACCCATAGAGATTCTGGCTTATGAGGTGAAGCAGCTACGAAACAAGCAGATACCATTGGTAAAAGTGCTGTGGAACCATCATTCGGGCCAGGAGGCTACTTGGGAACAAGAGGAGGACATGAGGAGACAGCACCCACAGCTGTTCAGAGATTAATACCAGGTAAAATTTCGAGACGAAATTTATTTAAGGGGGGGAGAATTGTAACACCCCTATTTTATAGCCTGGTATATTTCATTATTCCGGTGACCGGTGTCGGTCCGGACAATTAAGGGGATTAGAACCATACTTAAGACAACTAGAGAAGCCATAAATACAAATAATTAGTAATTGCCAATTAGTTAAGTATAAATAAGAAAAATAAAACATAAGAGGTTAAACGAGCCGAGAGTCACGGCGATGGGTGACCTTCTCGGGAACGACTGCGAAGTCGTTTTAAACTCAAATTTCGAACAGTAAAATGTGACGCTGCTGTCCTTAGGACCATTATAAACACAGTGGAAAAGAGTAAATCACGAAAAAGAACTGTTAAGCCAGTCAAATAATTAGGTCAGGGAGCCGGAAGAAATATTGGATTATTTGCAAACCGGGATGAACCGGCGAGGGGCAATTTGGTCAATTGACCCCGAGAGCTGACTCCTGACCTAACTGTCAAATAAAATCAGAGAAAAGAAAATTTCAGAATCAAGAATTAAATTAAAGAACTAATAGGAAAAAAAAAAAGAGAAAAAGAAAAAGGTGTAGGGAGATGACATCATGCATGACATCATGCATGATGCCATAAGTATTTTAATTAAAATTTTATTTAATTGGAATTTATGGCCTTCCATAAGCTTAAATAGATAAAAGAAAAGAAAAGAAAAAAAAAATCTAGAGTCATCTTCCTACTCCCATTGCCGCCTCACTCTCTCCCTAATTCCTCCATGAAATTTCTCCATTTAAGCTTACACTCAAGCTTAATTTTCTTTACTCAACCTTAATAAATCCCATAAAAACCTCACTAGAGCTTATTATCTCAACTCAAGAAGAAGATTGAAAGAATAAAGAAGAACAAAAGATAGAGATTTGGAGTCCTAAGAAAGGTTAGTATGCTAAATTTTAATTTTCTGCTTTAAGTGCATGTTTAGTTACTTAAATGAATTTAGAAACTAATGTAATGAAATAAAAATATGTGGGGAGGACCAAACTGAAATTTCGGTCAGCTTGAAGGGGAGTATGATTTGCATGGTTTGATGGATTTAAATGAGTTTATGGACCTCCATTAGTTGAATGATTATGGTTGAGAACTTTGAAATTAGCTAATTGCAATTAATTAGTGTGATTAGGGTTTGAGACCTAGGGTTTTGAGGCAAAAATTTGGAGAAATGAGTAAATGATATCTTTGACCTATTGTGAAGTGAAAAATTGTCATTTGTGACCAAATGAGTTGTGTTGGAATGGTTGGAATTGAAGCTAAATTAGGAGGGAGTGTGGTCATGCTGCTGGCAGCATGACCAAGTCAACTTTGAAGGACCAAAAATGAAATTTTACAAGTCCAATGGATATGGGACCAATTGGGGATGAAAATAGACATAAAATGACACAATTTTCATTTAGGAACATGCCCAAAAAATGACCAAAACCTAGTGAACAAATTGACCAAAGTTGGATAAGTGCAGGCTGCCCTGTACAAACTGACCAAATGAACAGTGTTTGTTCATTTGGTCATAACTCGAGCTAGGCAGGTCCAAATGACCTGAAATTTAACCAGTGGTTAGATGAGATATAGACCTAAAACGTTCATGAAGAACAGAAACCCAAATTCTGCCAGCAACCAAGTCGTTTGGCCACCCCAAGTTGGTGACCCAAAACTGCCAGCACCAAAATTGCCCAAAAAATCTGGGTTGTTTCCAATCCGGTAACCATGGTTCAAATGGCCATAACTTGAGCTACAAAACTCCAATTGGGGTGATTCAAAAATGAGAATAAACTTAAGACAATAAGGAACATTTTCTATGAAGGAAGTTTTGCCAAATTCCAACAGTAAAATTACTAATGGAACAGTGCAACTAAGAGCACCAAAACTGAAAATTTGACAATTTTGCCAAAAGGACTTAAGCTTTGAGAAAATGACCAAAACCAACAAATTTAATGACCAAAATGTGGTATGTGGGTGAAGTTGGAGTTCCCATACCTATTAAGCCTTAAAAAGTCAACAATTTGACTTGAATAGTATAGTGAATAGTAACCCGAAACACAAAAACTTCGAGAACGTCGAATTTAGCACATTAAAGCTAGGTAAAAGTGAAGTTAAATTTATTTTTTGATTTATACTAAGTTATGGTACTGAAACACTGTGAAATTGTGTGTTTCAGCTGAAAAAGACTTGGAAGCTCTGTGAGACTGAGTTAAGACCTCGAGGCGACTCACGTCAGGTCTGTGCACAGTAATTTTTATTTGAATATATGATTCTTGAAAATTTGATTTTTTTTTAGTTAATTACGAATTGTGTTGCCATTTATGATTGTGAATATGCCTTTGAAAATTTACCAGATTTTCAATAAATTATTTGACTAAATTGATTTGAATTGATTTTTTGTTCACACTTAGCATGACAGTATCACACTATTCCTCCTCCATTTATGGGGTTGAGATCGTTTATTTTCCTCCCTCTCTGGCTTGCCAGTTGAGGTTGAGATCGGATGAGTACTCATTAGCTAGCTAGCCACCTCCCTCATTGATTTCGATTAATGGGGTTGAGATTGCTTTGTCATGGTGTACAACACGGCATTGATCGAAAATTTTGTGTCATGGCTTAAGTTGTGTATGATTTTGGCAACACTGTGTTTAATAAATTATTTGACTAAATGGAGTTGTTATGAGCTTTGATATTTGTGAAATATGATTGAGAAGTATTCAAATTGTGTTTCATCAATGAATAATTTATGTATTGCATTTTAAATTTTTATTGTGCACCACTGAGTATGTTTATACTCAGCGATAGCTTATTTTGTTGTCGCAGATAAGAGCAAGGAGAAAGCAGCAGAGTGAGCTGCTATCGAATTGTGGACCACATCGATCATTTTGTACAAGTATTATTTTATACCCTTGTAGATAATTTTGATGTAAATATAGAAATGTTGTATGTATCAATGTAAGTTGAGCAGTTGTAAATAAATTGTAATAATATTTTTTTTTTTGGATTTCCTTCTGTAAATTCATAATTGTACTTGTGAATTTCATGTTTTATGCCTTGTGAATGAAGTATTAAATATTTTGAGATGATGAATTTTGATTTGGATTGTGGAATTACTTTGAAGTGAATTGAATTGAGTTGATTTGAGGTTTATTGGAGGTTGGGAGTTGTGAAAAATTTTTGGAAGTGTTTTCGCAAGTATTTGAAGAACTGTTTTCTCTAATTACAAACGAAACTCTGTCAAAATTTTTATAAAATTTGCGGCAAAATTAAAATGAACAAAAATTTTTACTAGTATTTAAACTTTGAATAAATGGTTTTTAATTCCTACCAAAATGCTCACCACTTTCAAAATGTAAGAAAATTGTTTCAAAATCCCTTGTAGTGTACTTAATGAATTATCGGTGGGTGAAGTTTGGTAGTTCATTAGGTATTCTACGGGATCATGTTATGCCTTATAGAGGGGTAAGGTGTTATAGCTAGTTAGCTAATGAGTACTCATCCAAACTCACCCCTCAGACTGGAAAGCTAGAGAGGGAGGAAAGTGATCAAATATCTGTAACACCCCGAACCTCCGAGTTATGAATAGTACCATTTTTGGTCCGTGACTAGTACTATTCAAAGACACCTTGAGGATCAAAAATAAAAAAAAAAAAATTAATTGAGATAGACACAATAAAAATTCAAGTAAACTAAAGACCTAAGGATTTAACGGGTATAAAAAAAAAAAGAAGGATTATGACCCGATGAGGGGCATTTTGGTCAATTCACTTCAAGAGTTGACTTTTGACCAAAATGTAAATTAAATTAAATAAAAATAAAATATTGAATTATGAAGAAATATTGAGGGAAAAATTAGAGTAAAAGTGAAAAGAAAATAAAAGAGGCAAAAATCTAGAATTTAAATTCCATTTTTTGACCTAATTAAAATTTAAGGGACCAATGGGCTTTGGACAACTCATTAAATGAATTAAAAAGGAATAAATAAGTATAAAAAAAAAAGACAAAACCCTCCATTTCTTTCCCATTTAGTTACCACCCACTCTCTTTCCTTCTCTCTTTCTTTCTTTCTTCTTCTTCCTTCTTTCTCCATTGACACCCATTCTCAAAACTCAATTCCTTACTTTTCCTCTATGGGTTTTGCATCTAATTGGTAGAGAGCATCAAATTAATATTTGATTTAGAGATTAAAAGTAAGGGGAAACAAGAGATTAGAAGAAAATTGAAGATTTGGGGAGTTGGAAGGAAGTCATCAAGAGGTAAGTTCTTTAATGCTCATTCTGTTATACAAACCTTAAATTAAGTTAGATTATGATGAAATTTCATAAGAAAATGAAAGGAAACATGCATGGAACCTAAACTAGGGTTTTGGCCAAATTGGTGAAAAATTAGGATCTGATATATTTCAATGAAAATGATGATGAAATCAAGCTTAGTTGAAGTAGTATGCATGATTAAAGTAAAGAAATTGCATGAAATGTGTATAAATTTAATTATGGGAGATTAGGATTCATGGGAAAATTGGGTTTTGGTGCTAAAGAGTGAAATTGGTGTATGTAGTGTTAAATTATGATCATTTGAGGTTTATTTAGTTTGAATTGACATTGGGTTGATGAATGAAAGTAATGAAATGGTAGGATTAGGGAAAATTGCAAACTTTGGTGTTTGAAAATTGTGGGGTTTGTGCTAGGAAGTGCTATTGATGTGTCAATGCTAAATTATAGTTATTTTGGGTGAATTAAATGTGAATTGAGGTTGGTTAGAGGGAATAATTGAAGAAATGAAAATTTTAAACCTAGGGCAGAATTTGCACACTAAGTTCAGTGTGTTTGACAGCCCATAAATTGAGCTACACAACTCCAATTGGTGTGAAACCAATTGGAAATGAAACTTAAGACATAGGGCTAGAATTTTCATGAAGAGACACACCCCAGAAACTACCCAGAAATTGCCTAAACCTTGGCTTGAACTTAGAGACACAATTCTGGAACCTGTAGAATTTGACCATGTGAACAATAAATTTTGCATGGCCATAACTCTCTCTAGAAAACTCCGATTTAGGCGATTCTTGAACCGATGGAAATCTAAGGCATAATAGAACATTTAATATGAAGAACTTAAGGCCAAATTATGGACTTAACCCAATCAAATTATTGAGCAAAGTTGAATAACTGAATCTGCAGAACTGCAGATTTACCATATGAACAGTAAAATTTGCATGGCCATAACTCTCTCTAGAAAACTCTGATTTAGGCGATTCTTTAACCGATGGAAACCTAAGACATAGTAGAACATTTCTTATGAAGAAAATTAGACCAAATTATAGACTTAACTTGATCAAATTGCTTAATGAAGTTGGATTGATAAATCTGCCAGAACTGAATCTACAGCATGAACAATGACGTGAACAGTAATCTTGTTTTGGGCATAACTTGAGTTACACAACTCCGAATTAGGCGATTCAAAAAGGAAAATAAAGTTAAGACCTAGATGAACAAGTTTCATGAAGAATACCTCACCAAATTATGATCGAAACTAGGTAAAAAATTGGGTTCAAAAATTGGGGCACCAAACTGTCCAAAACCAAAATTTTCTAAAATTTGCAAAGCTAACTTGGGATGCATTAGACATGCATGTAATGAGTTTTTGGCAGCAATTGATATTGGTATTGAGGTATTCTATTTGTGTATTTTTAGTAGAAAAAGAAGTTGGAACGGACAAGGAATAGTGAGTAAAGAGAAAGGAGAGCATTGAAAGTTTGTGACAACTAACCTTTTTCTTTGTTTTAGCTTTGTAAATTGATTTGAATGAGTTTATTTGAATGAGTTTGATTTGAAATGAGTTTATTTTGAATGAGGTATGTTTTTCTCTTGTATTTGAGGAATTTGTGTGTTGCCACCCCTTTTATGGGTTTTATCAATCAATTTGGTTTCATGCCCGGTCATTCAACTATGGAAGTGATCTTTCTCATTAGAAGCTTGATGGAGAAATATAGAGATGTGAAGAAAGATCTACACATGGTTTTTATTGATTTGGAGAAGGCTTATGATAGTGTTCCAAGAGAGGTCTTATGAAATGTGTTAGAACAAAAAAGGGTATCTATTAGGTACATACGAGTATTGAAAGATATGTATGAAGGAGCAACTACTATTGTGCGCACAGTGGGAGGGGACACAAGAGATTTTTCGATCTCAATTGGATTACACCAAGAATCAGCCATAAGCCCTTACCTTTTTACATTAGTTTTAGATGAACTAACGAAACATATACAAGAGAGTATTCCTTGGTGCATGATGTTTGCGGATGATATTGTTCTGATAGATGAGACACGAGAAGGAGTCAATAGAAAGCTAAACTTTGGAGAAGTACTCTAGAGTCAAAGGGTTTTAAGTTAAGTAGAACATGACAGAATACATGCATTGCAAGTTCAGTGAAGGCCAAACTGGTGATCGGGAAGGAGTTAGTTTGAATGGAGTGGTACTGTCCCAAAATAATCATTTTAAATATCTAAGCTCAGTCCTTCAAGTAGATGGGGGATGTGAAGAGGATGTTAGTCATAGGATTAAAGCCGGATGGTTGAAGTGGAGATGTGCTACGGGAGTTTTATGTGATCGTAAGATTCCCAATAAATTGAAAGGAAAATTTTACCGTACAGCTATACGACCGGCTATGTTATATGGTAGTGAGTGTTGGGCACTGAAAGAGTCATATGCATCTAAGATAAGAGTTGCAGAGATGAGAATGTTAAGGTGGATGAGTGGCCATACTAAACTAGATAAAGTTCGTAATGAGAGTATTAGAGAAAAGGTAGGAGTGGTGCCAATTGAAGATAAGTTGAGAGAAGGGAGATTGAGGTGATTTGGTCATGTGAAGCGTAGACATACGGAGGCTCCAGTTAGACAAGTAGAGCACATTAGGTTAGAGGATAGAAAGAAAAAAGGGGTAGACCTAAATTGACTTGGAGGAGAGTAGTACAACATGACCTAGAAGCATTACACATTTCTGAGGATTTAACCCAAAATCGTTCAGAGTGAAGAAAGCGAATCCATATAGCCGACCCCAAATTTTTAGGATAAAGGCTTAGTTGAGTTGAGTTGAGTTATGATGATTTGAATATGTTATTGTTTTGCAAACTTGATTATTTATTTAGAAACTCTTGAAAGTTGTTTTGAAACCACAGTTAGCATGACAGTCCATTTCGGAACTCCCTAGTAGTAACGGCTACTTGGGGTTGATAATTGATATTGATTATGTCTCCCATTAATAACAGTTAGTGGGGTAAGACTACATGAGTACTCATTAGCTAGCTAGCCCTTCCCTCATTAATAACGGTTAGTGAGGTTGAGATTGCTTTGTCGTGGTGTACAACACGGCACTGATCGTGAATTTTTGTGTCATGGCCTAAACTGTGTGTTGATGTTGGCAACACTAATGCTTTGTGAATTGTGATTTATGAAGTGTGATTTCTCATTTGAAATGTTATTCCAATAAATGGCCTTTATGGACTTAGAACTATTGTGAAGTTTTCATGCTTAAGAAAAATGTGATTCATTATGCTTTGACAAATTGTGTTTTACCTTAAATTTTAAAGTTATTAGTTGTGCACCACTGAGTGATATACTCAGTGATAGCTTCTTTATGCTGTCGCAGGTAAGGGAAAGGAGAAGGCTGCCGAGTGAGAGACTTGAAAGCAGCATTTTGGTATTGTTTGTGGGTATTTACGTTAGGTATACCCTTGTGATTCCTTTGGATGTATTTTGTACCTATATGTATGGATGTACGGACATTGAGCAGTTTGTATTTAAAAGCATTACATTGCTATCATATTTTGAGTTTGTAACTATTTTGTATTTTACTTTGAGACTTATGAAAATGTAACTTTTGCAATATTTAGTCTATCATTATTTCCAATGAATGTTTACATGTAATTTTAACTATTCTCATGCAGTTTTCCACAAAAGAATTGATAAGATAAAAAGCTATGATTTGTTTTAAAATCCTTTGTAGCATAACTAATGGGTTATCGGTAGGTGGAGTTCGGTAATTTCTTAGGTATGCTACGGGAACATGTCATGCCTTACTAGGGATAAGGTGTGACAATATCAAACTCACCCCACAAGTGGAGGAGGAACATATTAATATTGTCATGCCAAATGTTAACTAAAAACAATTTAAATCAAGTTATTCAAATATTTTATACAAAACACAATCAATTTCCAAAGTCAAATTTCCATTCACAAAGTGGCAACACAGTAGTTCTCAAAACCCATAATTAACACAATAATTTCACAATGCATAACTAAACAAGTTTTCTATGAGAAAATGATAAATTAAGGTTTATTGTGCACAAACCTGACGTGAGTCGCCTCTAGGCCTTGACTCAGTCCCTTAGACCTTCAGGGTCTTTTTCAGCTGAAACATGAAATTTATAGTGTTTCAGTATCTTATTTCACAATAAATCCAATAATTAATTCATAAATACTTAATTCTAGCCCAAATTTGCTTAAACTAACGTTCTTAGAAATTTTCATTTTGAAGTTACTATTCATGATACTATTCAAGTCAAAATATTGACTTTCTTATGCTTAATAGGTATGGGAAATCCAATTATACCCATATACCATATTTTGGTTACCTAACTTATTGGTTTTGGTCATTTTCTCAAAACTTAAGTCTTTTAGGCAAACTTTCAAATTTTCAGTTTTGGTGACCTATTTTGCACTATTCCATTGGTCATGTTGCTGTTAGCATTTGGCCAAGTTTTCTTCATAGAAATTGTTCCTTATTATCTTAACTTTATTTCCCTTCTTGAATCACTCCATTTGGAGTTTTGTAGCTCAAGTTATAGCCATTTGAACATGGCTGGCCGGATTGGCCTAACCCAGATTTTCTGGGCACCAAAACTAGTTCTGGCAGTTTTAAGTCACCAAATTTGGGTGGCTAAATGACTTAGTTAAGGGCATAATTTGGGTTTGTGTTCTTCATAAAAGTTTTAGGTCTATATCTCAGCTTTCTACTGGTAAAATTTCAGGTCTTTTAGACCTACTTAGCCCAAGTTATGGCTAAATGAACAGTGAACAGATACTATTCATTTAGTCATTTTTGTACAGGGTAGCATACCTAATTCCGGATTTGGTCAATTTGTTCACTAGGTTTTAGCCACTTTTTGGGCATGATTCCTAAATGAAAAATGTACCATTTTGTGTTTAGTTTTATTCCCAATTAGCCTCACACCAATTGGGTTGGTAAATTTTCAGTTTTGGTCCCTGAAAGGGACCTTGGTCCTGCTGCCTGCAGAATGTCCCTAAGCAATTCGAATTTAAACCTAATTCTAACACTTCCAACATACCTCAATTGGTCACATATGACCATTTTTCAGATTAAACAAGGTTAAACACACCATTTGACCAATTCTCAAAATTTTATCTCCTAAACCCTAGGTCCAAAACCCTAACTTCCATAAAATTCAAATCTAATACACTCTAAACACCTATCCATAGTCCACATACATAATTCAACCTAAACAACCATTCAAATGCATCAAATTCACGCATTTCAAGCCCTAACCTACTGCTAGCTGAATTTCTATTTGGTCCCCCAAGGATAATTTTCTTTTAATTTTGAGTATATTTCTAGGTTAATGCAATTATAAACACAACAATTAAACTAGAAATTCAATATTTAGATTACTAACCTCTTCTTGAATTTCCAATCATCTATTTCTTTCACTTTCTCCCCTTCTTTCTTGTTCCAAGCTTCTCACCAAAGTCTAGTTAAGGGTGTTTAGTGGATAATTTATGTAATTTTAGGGTGAGGTTAGGAGTTTGAAAGCTTGAGCAAGCTTGGTTATGGAGGATTGTTGAGAGAGAGCCAAGAGAGAAATGGGAGACGGCATATGGAAGAAGATGAAGACTTATTTTTTTTTCTTTTCTTTTTTGTGTTTTTAATCCACTTTAATCCACAATTATCCAATGAATTTTCAAATTTTTATATTATTAAGTTTATTGCATCATGCATGATGTAATAACTTTTTTTCACTTTTCCTTTTTTTTTTCTTTTTCATTTATTTTTTAGTTCTTTAATTTAATTCTTGATCCCAAAATTTTCTTTTCTCCGATTTTATTTGACAGTTAGGTCAGGAGTCAGCTCCAGGGGTCAATTGACCAAATTGCCCCTCGCTGGTTCGACCCGATTTGCAAATAATTCAATATTTCTTCCGGATCCCTGACCTAATTATTTGACCGACTTAACAATTCTTTTTCATGATTTTCTCTTTTCCACTATGTTCGCAATAGTTCTAAGGATCGCGGCGTCATATTTACTGTTCGAAATTTAAGTTTAAATTGACTTCGCAATCCTTCCCAAGAAGGTCACCCATCGCTGTGACTCTCAGCTCATTTAACTTCTTGTGTTCTGTTTTTCTTATTTATACTTAACTAATTGACAATTACTAATTATTTGTGTTCAGGGCTTCTCTAGGTGCCTTAGATGTGGTTCTAATTCTCTTAATTGTCCGGACCAACACCGGTCACCGAAACAGTGAAATATACCTGACTATACAAATAGGGGTGTTACAGAGAAACCACCCAAATTTCTTATGGACAAATCAGCAAAACCAGCCAATAAACAAGCAACAAGGGTACAAACCTCTAGCACCCCCTGGACTTCAGAATAGGGGTCAGAACTTTGCACAGCCATCACTACCTCCCCAACCTCAACAACTTGAACCAAAAATGACCATGGAAACCACGATGGAAGGATTCCTAGCAGCTCAATAACAACAAAATGAATTGATTAAACAGCTGACTTCCAGAATGGACTAACTTGCTACCCATAATAAGATGCTAGAGAATCAAATCGCTCAGCAAGCAAGTTCTTCAAGTAAGGCTGCTGGCAAACTGCCCAGTCAACCAAAAATGAACCCAAGGGAGAATTGTAAGGCAGTTGCAATGAGGAGTGGGAGAACTCTAGTACAACCAGAGGTAGAATCAACAGAGGAAACCATAGAAAAATCTAAAGACCAAGCAGAGAAAAAGGAGGAAGAAGCTAAGAAAGATCAGGAAGAGGAAGCAAGGAAGACAAAGAAATTACCAGAACCATACCAGCCTCCCCTACCTTTTCCTCAGAGATTTTAAAAAGCCAAACTGGACAAGCAGTTTGGGAATTTTTTAGAAGTTTTACAGAAACTTACATTAACATCCCCTTCACTGAAGCACTTTCTCAGATGCCATCTTATGCCAAATTTCTTAAGGAAATTCTGTCAAAGAAAAGGAAGCTAGAAGACTATGGAACAGTAGCTTTAATAAAGGAATGCAGTGCCATTCTACAAAAAAAACTGCCTCCAAAGCTGAAGGATCCAGGAAGCTTCTCCATACCCTGTACCATTGGTAACAAGAAAATAGACAAGGCCCTCTGCGATCTTGGGGCAAGCGTCAGTCTAATGCCTCTATCAATATGGAAAAAGCTGGAGATCGAGAAACTGAAACCTACAACAATCTCATTGCAATTGGCTAATCGATCCATTAAACATCCTGTAGGGATACTTGAGAACATCTCTATCAAAGTAGACAAATTCTTCATTCCAATGGACTTTGTTGTCCTTGAGATGGAAGAAGATGTCCAAATTCCTATCATCTTGGGAAGACCATTCTTGGCAACTGCTGGAGCCATCATAGACATCAAAAATGGACGATTAACCCTCAAGGTAGGAGAAGAGGAAGTGGAGTTCAACTTGTTCGACACAATGAAACACAAATTTGAGCTTGATGAATGCTTCAAGGTTGACATAATTGATGAACAAGTTAAAGAGGAATTTCATAAGACAAATCCTAAAGATCCTCTTGAAGCATGTATTGTGCACAGCCACACAGTGGATGATGAAAATACAGAAATAGCAACATGTGCACAACAATTGGCAACTCCTCCACCCCTACCCTTAACTAAGGCTTACGAGATAGAGAAGTTGAAGGAGGAACAAACCAAAGATAAGCTCCAAGAAAACTCCAAACAGGTAGAACTTAAACCTCTCCCATCTTCACTAAGGTACGCATTCCTGGACTCAAAGTCTAATTATCCTGTTATAATCAATGCTAACCTGTCTACGTTAGAAGAGGAAAAATTGTTAAGAGGACTTAGGATCCATAGCAAAGCATTAGGGTATAAAATAGAAGACCTGAAGGGGATCAACCCTTCGATTTGCATGCATAGGATACCCATGGAAGAAAATAGTAAGCCCACAATCGAACATCAAAGAAGGCTAAACCTAAACATGAAAGAAGTAGTCAAGAAAGAAATTTTAAAACTATTAGATGCAGGTATCATATACCCAATCTCTGATAGTAAATGGGTTAGTCCAGTACATGTAGTTCATAAGAAAGGTGGGACAACTGTTATCCAAAATGCAAGCAATGAACTAATCCCTACTAGAGTAGTCACTGGTTGGCGAATGTGCATAGACTATAGAAAACTGAACAGTGCCACCAGAAAAGACCATTGCCCCCTCCCCTTCATTGACCAAATATTAGAAAGATTAGCGAAACACTCTTATTTCTGTTATCTAGATGGGTATTCGGGATTCTTTCAAATTCCTATTCACCCAGATGATCAAGAAAAGATAACATTCACTTGTCCCTATGGAACATTTGCATATAGGAGAATGCCTTTTGGTCCTTGTAATGCCCTTGCTACCTTTCAAAGATGCATGATGGCTATATTTTCTTATTATATTGAAAATATCATGGAAGTTTTTATGGATGATTTTTCTGTCTATGGAACTACTTTTGATGACTGCCTAGCTATTCTATCTAAGGTGTTGTAAAGATGCGAAGAATCAAATCTGGTCCTAAAATGGGGAAAATGCCATTTCATGGTAAGGGAAGGCATAGTTCTGGGACATTTGATATCAGAAAGAGGAATTGAAGTAGATAAGGCAAAAATTGAGATCATTGAAAACATGCCACCACCAACATCAATCAAGGGAGTGCGAAGCTTTTTGGGACATGCTGGATTTTACAGAAGATTCATCAAAGACTTTTCAAAAATAGCTAAACCACTTACTAACTTGTTAAGTCAAGATGTTCCCTTTGATTTTGATGAAAATTGCCTTGTTTCCTTTAACAGGATAAAAGAAGCCCTAATATCAGCACCAATAATGCAACCACCGAATTGGGAGCTACCATTCGAGGTGATGTGCGACGCGAGCGACTTTACAGTTGGAGCAGTGCTCGAGCAAAGAAAGGATAAAAAGCTACATGCTATTTACTATGCTAGCAAGACATTAGATGATGCGCAAATCAATTATGCCACCACAGAAAAGGAATTCCTAGCAGTGGTATTTGCAATTGACAAATTCAGATCTTACCTCATCGAGTCAAAAGTCATTATATTCACAGATCATGCTGTAATCCGATACCTTATGAACAAAAAAGAAGCAAAACCAAGACTGATTCGATGGATTCTACTCCTGCAAGAATTTGACCTTCAAATCAAGGACAAAAAGGGATCCAAAAATGTAGTAGCCGATCATCTTTCCAGACTAAAATTGGAGTATACGGAGGACTTCGAAGATTTTCCAATTGATGATTCATTTCCTGATGAGCAATTACTTGCATTCTCAAAATCTCCATGGTATGCTGACTTGGTTAATTTTCTTGTATGTAGGGTGCTGCCTCCAAACATGACTTATCAACAAAGAAAGAAATTCCTACATGACGTAAGATATTACTTATGGGAGGAACCTCTACTATACAAGAGATGTAATGATGGGCTGATAAGAAGATGCATACCAGAGGAAGATATGGAAAGTATCATTTATCACTGCCATTCATCACTATATGGAGGACATTTTGGCACCTCAAAAACTACAGCAAAAATTTTACAAGCAGGATTTTACTGGCCACATCTGTTTAAGGATGTAAGATCCTTTGTGCTAGCTTGTGATCAATGCTAAAGAACAGGTAACAGTTCAAAAAGGAATAAAATGCCACTGCATGGTATACTTGAGATAGAATTGTTTGATGTATGGGGAATAGACTTCATGGGCCCATTTCTCTCTTCCCGTGGAAACAAGTATATTCTGGTTGGAGTTGATTATGTATCAAAATGGGTAGAAGTTATTGCAACACCAACCAATGATGCTAGAGTGGTCACCAAGTTCCTTAAGAAGAACATCTTCACAAGATTTGGCACACCACGAGCGATAATCAGTGATGGAGGAAGCCACTTTTGCAACCAACAATTCGAAACACTACTGAAAAAGTATGGAGTAACTCACAAAGTGGCCACACCTTATCATCCTCAAACCAGCGGTCAAGTAGAAATATCAAACAGGGAACTAAAGCAGATTCTGGAGAAAAATGTAAACAGATCTAGGAAGGACTGGTGCATGAAGCTAGATGATGCACTATGGGCATACCGCACTGCATATAAAACCCTAATTGGCATAACACCCTTCCGACTAGTTTATGGAAAATTATGTCATCTCCCTGTTGAACTTGAGCATAAAACCTACTGGGCAATTCAGATCTTAAACTTCAACCTCAAAGCTGCTGGCGAGAAAAGGGTCTTACAACTGAATGAGTTGGAAGAAATCCGACAGGATGCATACGAAAATGCCAAAATCTTCAAGGATAAAACCAAAAGATGGCATGACAGGCGCATAGTAAGGAAAGAGATAAAAGAAGGAGATCTTGTCCTCTTATTCAACTCTCGATTGAAACTCTTTTCAGGGAAGCTGAAATCAAGATGGTCCGGACCTTTCAAGGTCACCCAAGTCTTCCCACATGGAGTAGTAGAGGTATGGAGTGAAACCTCAGGTGCATTCAAGGTCAATGGGCAGAGGCTGAAGCCTTACTTTCAGGGAGAACCCATAGAAATGGGAGTAAATTGCACTCTCAATCCTCCTACTGACAGACCATAAACAAGTAAAGTCCAGCTAAAGACTATAAACAAGCGCTCTTTGGGAGGCAACCCAAAACTTTTTTGAACTTTTCTTCTTTTCTTTTTCTAATTTTTGTTTCGTACTTATTAGCATTTCATTTTGTAGGATTTTTGAAAAGGGGAATAGAGATCAAAAGAGGAAGGGAATCACCAAGTCAGAATCACGAAAGGGAAAATTGAATGAAACCGGGGAAGTAAATCTACTGTTAATCTTTGCAACCATTTCATGTGTTAGAATTATAAATTTTTCATTTGCCAAAGATTTGAGAAATCAGAAACTTATACAGGTCATGTACTGATAGTACATGCCCCATGTAACTTTCTGAAAGTCTATAAATTTCATGCAATCTCGACCCTTCGGGAGGCAGAAAATTACACGGGTCCACATCTTACACTGACCGTGTAATGTCTCTAGCAGAATAACTGAGAGACAAAAAGTTACACGGGTCCCATAACTGATTTACACAGGCCGTGTACTACGACAGATTTTGAAAATTTCAGGCAGAAATTTACATGGCCCTACCTGTCGGGACCCGTGTAGTGATACACGAGCCGTGTATTTCATCACAGACGCTACTCCTGGGGCACGAAAAGTGCGAAATGAAGAGTCCTAACGGCTCTTTAAATACACCCCTAGCATTAAAACCCTTCATAAACACAAAATCCTTCATCTACTCCCTTCCTAGCCTATAAAAACCTCTCAAATCTCATCTCCTTTCACCAAAATCATACTCTTCTCCTTCCCAAAAACACACCCATGGCTCCTGCAAAGAGATCTGCAATATGAATCGGCTCTTCTTCACTACAAAAAGGAGAATCCTCACCTTCCCCACCCCAGCCTCCAACCCAATGCCCAAGAACGAGGGAAGCCACTCAACAACCATCTCAACAAGCCCCACCCCCACCACAACCACAGCCACAGCCACAACCCGCTCCACAACCCGAAATCTCTATTCCTTAGGGATTTCGAGATGATGCCCACAAAGAGATGTGCACCCGACTTCATGCCCAAAAAATATCCTCCACCAAATACATAGATTTTTCGCTTTTAGAGCAAATCGGTTTGCAAGAAGAAATCAATGGGCTACTTGACAGCATTGGGTGGACAAGGTTCGCCCAACTCTAATTTTCGGCCTACAAAGACACAACGCTGGAATTTTTGGGTAGCTTCAAGGCCAACTTATGGCCCACCGACAGGGAAGACAGGAGCAGAATCGAGTTTCGCCTACTTGGTGTAGACCGGGTAATGAATATGGACGAGTTCAATGCCATCTTCGGCTTTGACAGTACCAGCCACCAAGAAATCCCAAGGAACCGCATGCTGTACAACAACATCAACTTTTGGGATTCCATTGCACCAAATACAGAGCCCTACATGTAATACCCCTCACCCGACTACAGTGTAGCCGAGCAAGGCGTGCTACATTCGGTGCCGAAGCACTCTATCTTATCTTACTTTATTCCTTTAATCATTTTCAAGTTATTATCTTTTAATATCAATTATTTTTTGACGGAGAAACTAACAGAGTTTCCCCTATTCAATTAACGTTTGATGTGTTTCACTATTCACCTGTTTGAAATTTTAACAATATTTTACAAATAAAAATCTCATCAATAATTCTCATAATCATCTCATATGTCAAATCTCATCC
Source organism: Hevea brasiliensis (assembly GCF_030052815.1). Classification (NCBI taxonomy): domain Eukaryota; kingdom Viridiplantae; phylum Streptophyta; class Magnoliopsida; order Malpighiales; family Euphorbiaceae; genus Hevea; species Hevea brasiliensis. The sequence continues at coordinate 157,094 of NW_026615294.1, forward strand.
ATATATCTCAATTTCATATTCATTTCCATGCATTTCCATTCATGCACCATTTATGTATAGAAATTCTCAAGTTTCATTAATTTACATGATATACAATTTAATCAAATATTAATTAACTGAATTATTAATTTACATCACATACCTATTAATTACATTTTCACAATTTACATTACAATACTATAACTAAGCATTTTATACAACATACAAATTATGACCTATATGGGCCCTATCTATATGCATTGCTGAGGAGGTGACAACCTTGAATACTTCAGATACTTCTGTAGATCAGAACTCCAAAATCTCTGTTCAATATTTGATGGGCTTTACCTTCAATACCTGCGCGAGGAAACAAATCCATCACGCTAAGCACTGCTGCTTAGTGGTGCAATAATATAACCAGAAAATAATATACAAATAAAGGTAAAAATAAACTATAATTTGAATAATTTAGATCTATAATTAATTTAGTTTCTAATATTAACTATCCTCTATCCTGCCATGTTCTTCTTTGAAGGTGCTCAGTTTAGAAATTTGCATTAATAATGTACTAGATACGAATAATCTAAAATTTAAACTTATACTTATATTCTTATGTAAGTCATATTTGTAATGTTATTTAAGTTATAATTCTTCCACTAGTGATATTGTCCGCTTTGGGCCGAAGCCCTCAAGGTTTTAAAATGCGTCACTAGGGGTTACGAACCTCCAACTTATAAACCCAGCATCTCTCCCGTGTTTTGTCGATGTGGGATTTGCCTAGGGTATTACAATCCACCCCCCTTATGGGACTCAGCGTCCTCGCTGAGGTTTGCCCCACCATCGCTCAAGGTTGCACGGGGAGCGGCTCTAATACCACAAATGTAACGGCCCGGTCCACTAGTGATATTGTCCGCTCTGGGCCGAAGCCCTCATGGTTTTAAAAGGCGTCACTAGGAGTTACGAACCTCCAACTCATAAACCCAGCATCTCTCCCGTGTTTTATCGATGTGGGATTTGCCTAAGGTGTTACAATAAAATTTTTTTTTTGGAACTAATTTAATTTACTTCATATCATTCTAAGGAACAAATTTTTGGAGCTAATCTAATTTATTTCAGAACTTCTTCTCATTTATTTACTTTCTAACATTTTTAATTACTAATATTCGTAACTTATTTTAATAAATTAGACTGCCCAAGTAACCTATGATAAGCTGACTAAACTGGATAACGGGTCGTTGGCACTGGATACCGCGGTGCCTCGGGCCGTCATACCATGGGACGCAGAACGTCAACCACGTATGTAGTCAGTATGGCTAAAAAGCCATGATAACACATAATCGGGCATTAAAGCCATGAGTGCGGGCATAAAGCCATCAGTACGGGCATAAAGCCATGAATACGGGCATAAAGTCATGAATACAGGCATAAAGCCTTTCGCAGTACTGCTAAAACAATACCCTATTGGCATGCCAATCTATCCAATCTGACACACATGTCTAGGCAATACAAGGGCACATAATAGCATTAAATATTAATATATTGTGCTTTATGACTTCATTATTTCATGACAAATTTCATAATTTATACATTCATCATAATATTCATACATTCCTTACATCATTCGTATTGATCACAATTCATTTGATCTTATGTACCATTCACATTCAAAACATCTTTCCTTTCTCTCTTGATGGGAACCTAAATCCCAAATGGCACTTTTATCTCATTTATACATTTAACAATCTATTCATGTAAATTACATTTCATACTTCAAGTTGTATTGCTAATATATTATGAACTCCATTGGTGTTGGGAGTATAAATCTCAATTAACTATTCCAAGTAATCCATGAACATTTCATGGATTCCAAATTTCATGCCTTAATTTCCTCTATCAATTTAGTTCTTACACTTTGTGTCTTTGTATTACTATTCACTCAAATTGTTGACTTTTTAATACATAATAAATTTGTTGAACCTAAGTTCATCAAGATACCACATTTTGCATTCTAAAGTTGTTGGTATTGATTGCCAATACCATTTCAAAGCTTATTTCATGTTATTCAAAATTTTCAGATTTCATACCCTAGGTTTACTGTTCCATTGGTCATTTGTACAGTAGGAATTTGACAAAATTGTCTTCATGAAAGTTGTTTCTTATTGTGTCTAGTTACATTTCTTTTTTTTGAATCACTCCATTTGGAGTTTTGTAGTTCAAGTTATGGTCATTTTACCATAACTGGCCGGATTGACCTGTATCCAGATTTTCTGGGCAATTTGGTTCTGCCAGATTTGGTGACCTAAGTTTGGTTGGTAATTTGACTAGGTTATGGTCAGAATTTGGATTTGTATTCTTCATGAAAGTTGTAGTCTATGTCTCAGCTTTCTGCTGGTAAACTTTCAGATTAATTGAACTTGCCTACACTGAGTTATGACCATTTGAACAAACACTGTTCATTTGGTCATTTTCCAAGGACAGCCTGTTAGTCACCCGGATTAGGGTAATTTTTAGGTCAACTTGGTTTGATTTTTTGGGCAGGGTTTCTTCACCAAAGTTATGCCATTATGCCTTATAAAACTTTTTCCATTGGTTTCATTGCATTTGGATTTTTATAGACCAAGTTATGGCCATTTTGCCAAAATTGGTCGGGTGAGCTTTAGTCCAGGAAATTCTAGGCAGAATGGTTTTGGTCAGTTTGGTGACCTCACTTGGGTCAGCAATTTCATTTGGTTAGAGGTATTTCTAAGCTTGGTGTTCTTAATGAAAGTTGTAGTCCTATGTCTAATCTTTCCAATGACCAAAATTCAGGTCATTTGGACCTGTCTAGAGGAAGTTATGGCCAAATGAACATGTACTGTTCATTTGGTCAATTTTCTAGGTTCAGTGTTTGGATTTCCGGATTGGGACAGTAATTTGGTCAAGATTTGGACAGAATTTGGGCATGGTTTCTTCATGAAAAATGGGGCATTTTGTCCTAGGTTTCATCTCCAATTGGCCTCACACCAATTGGAGCAACACAACTCCAGTTATAGCTCAAACAATACATTGGACTCAAAGGTCCGAATTTCCTGCATAAGAATCAACACTCCCAAATTCAATTCTCCCAACTCCACAAACTTCATTTGACATATTTGGCACTTATAATGGTCATTAAATCATCTCAACATCATCAAATTCCAAGCAATAATACAAAAACTAAGTTAGGTCAAAACCCTAACTTATAATTTCAATCTCAATCATACATCCATGCAATTTAATTTCTAATGCCTTAAACTTCATTAATCAACTTCATTAACTACAACAAAATCATCAAAACCATCAAATTCATTTACTTCCTAGGGCTGCCACAAATTGAGACTTCAACATATTCCAATTTTTCTTTTCTTTTCATGCCATATCAACTTAATCAATCATGCTTTTCATGCTTAAGAAAGAAAAAGAGTATGGTTAGTGCACTAACCTTTGTGTGCAGAATTTTCCCTTAGCTAACTTCAACTTTTCCTTCACTTTTTCCTCTTCTAACGGCTGCCCAAATCTTGCTTTAGTGGTAGGGACAAAATTTCATGAAGGAAAGTTAGGGTTTTGAGGTGATTTGGTTGAGGTTTGGAAGCTTGGCAAAACTTTAATGGTGGAAGAGAGGGAGTGAGTGTGTTTTAACAGGAAGAATGTGATGGATAGCAGAATTCCTTTGCCATTTTGTCTCAATTTAGTGGTATTTATCATCTTTTAACTTGCTTGGCAAATTCCCATTGGTTCCAAATTTCAATTTATTCATTTATGACGTCACCTTTAAGTCATAAATCCAATTTAATTTCAATTTCTTTTCTCATTTCTTTTACTCATTTTCAATTTAATTTTTAGCAATATTTATTCATATTTTATGTTATAATAATTATTTACTTAAATAGACAAGTTGGTCAAAAATCGTCTTTGAAGGCGAAATGACCAAAATGCCTTCCGTTTGGCTTATTAAGCCAAAATCGTTTGTACCGATCGAAAATTTTTCTAAACTTTTTCTTGGCATTCTAATGCCATAGAAACCTCAATGACTCTTTTCTGAAGTCCCAAAAATTATTTCATGAATTTTCTCCCGGGTTTAGGGCTTCTAGTTGAGAAGACCGCAACTTCCCACTGGGTTACCCATCGCTAGGGCACCGGCTCATTTAACTTAGTTGTATTTTATTTCTAAAATTTTTCCTTAATATTTCTTATTAATATTTGAGTTAATTATGATGATACCTTTTTGGAACCTAAAAATTGATTAAAGGTCTTAAAGGATTTTAATTAATTTGATCACCACAAAAGTAGGGTTCGAGTTAATTAGAATACACCCTAGATGCCTTGAGAGAGGATTTATGATAGCTTAGGACTGATTTCCATCAAGGAAAACAATCCTCAATTCAGTAAATAAACGAGATAACATCCCTAGTATGATTCAAGTGTGGAATCTTAATTCCAGAATTGCTTCAAATAAATCATTTCGTTTTAAGTTTACCATTTTAGTGTTTAAAGTTAACAAACTTCATTCCCTAAGTATCCGAAAGCCTAGACAGACAAGATTTCCGTGTAGATTGGTACTTGCTAAACAAAATTCCTCGTGGGAACGATACTCTACTTATCACTTTATTACTTGTTAGCGATACGTGCACTTGCGGTGATTGCAAAATAGCGAAACAGTATGACAGCCCAAGGCACCGTGATGTCCAGTGCCAATGACCCATTGTCCAGTTTAGTCAGCCTATCATAGGTTACTTTGGCAGTCTAATTCATTAAAATAAGTTATGAATATTAGCAATTAATAATGCTAGAAAGCAAATAAATGAGTAAGAAGTTCTGAAATAAATTAGATTAGCTCCAAAAATTTGTTTCTTAGAAGGGTCTGAAGTAAATTAGATTAGTTCTAAAAATTTTAAATATTACGAAATGATTGTAAACAACTTAGAAAGTATCAAGGAAGTGATAAAAAGACTAGTAGAAGAATTATAACTTAAATAACATTACAAATGTGACTTTCATAAGAATATAAGTATAAGTATAAATTTTAGATTTATTTATACATAATATAAATGATTATTGTAAACTTATGGAAGAAGTGATTCTAGAGAGCAACATAAATGACAAAAGATATATTGTATGGAAAATTTCATATGAACCCAGTAAAATTATTGAATATAGAAAATATGCTCCAATTATTTTTACTTGTTATATTATTTCCTTGTTATATTATTGCACCACTAAGCAGCAATGCTTAGTGCGATGGATTTATTCCTCGCGCAGGTATTGAAGTTAAAGCTCAGCGAATACCAAACAGAGATTTTAGAGTTCTGATCTGCAGAGTGTTCAAGGTTGTCACCTCCTCAGCAATGCACGTAGATAGGGCCCACATAGATCATATTATGTATTTTATACATTATAATTAGTTATTATTTGTAATGTAAACTATGAATTGTATGTTAAAATATAGATTATTAAACTGTAATTAATTTGTAAATCATGTAAATTATGAATTTATGTAATTAGTCTGTAAATCATGTAAATTAATGAAACTTGAAAATTTATATATATAAATTGTGCATGAATGGAAATGCATGGAAATGAATATAAAATTGAGATATATGAATGAGATGTGAATTATGAGATGGTTATGAAAATAATTGATGAGATTTTTATTGTAAAATATTATTGAAAATTTCAAGCAGGTGAATAGTAAAATACGTCAACTGATAATAAAATAGGGGAAACTCCGCTGGTTTCTTCATCGAAAAATAATTGATATTAAAATATAACGAGATCAAATTTTTAAAGAAATAAAGTAAGATAAGTTAGGGTGCTCCGGCACCGATTGTAGCACGCCTTGCTCGGCTACACTGTAGTCGGGTGAGGGGTGTTACAAAAATACTTGAGTACTGAGTTTGATGAGTTCCTAAAGAAACACAGTATTATTTCTCAATTGACTCCTCCAGGAACGCCACAATTAAATGGTATATCTGGAAGGAGAAATCATACCTTATTAGATATGGTATGTAATATGATGAGCTACACATATCTTCTAATCTCCTTTTGGGGATTTGTACTTGAGACAGCTTTATATATTCTTAACAGAGTCCCTAACAAATCAGTCTCTTCCACCCCATATGAGATATGGCATGGAAGACAACCAAGTATTAAGCATGTAAAGATCTAAAAAGCTGAAGACTGAGAAATTGGAAACTAGATCCAAAAAGGACAGTTTGTTAGGTATCCAAAAGATAGTTTTGGATATTATTTCTATCTCCCTTTATCACAAAGAGTTGTGATAAGCCGAGATGCCATATTTCTTGAAAAAGAGTTTATTCAAGGGGTAGCAAAGGAAGGCAGATAAAATTGAAATTAGAAAATTCCATCCAACCAATAGACCAAATGGATATTAATCCAGCCAATCAGCCTCAGTCTATTGATGATATATCCATAACACAACCTTGAAGATCAACCATAATATCTCGTCCACCAGAGAGATATGGATTTCTTCATGAGAATGAATAAGAGTTGTTTGTTCATGAGGAAATAGATCAGGGTAATGATCCTATGACATATGAAGAAGCTATATCAGATATAGATGCTTCAAAATGATCGAAGCAATGAAATCTAAAATGGATTTCTTGTACAAGAATCAAGTGTGGGATCTTATAGACTCACCTAAAGGTATTATACCTATAGGGAATAAATGAATTTTTAAGAAAAAAATTAGTTCTTATGTGAAGGTAGAGACCTATAAAGCAAGGCTAGTTGCAAAAGGGTTTCGCCAAAGGCAGAGAATCGACTATGAGGAGAACTTCTCACTTATTGCTATGTTTAAATCCATTAGGATTTTATTGGTTATAGCAGCATACAATGACTATAAAATTTAGCAGATGGATGTCAAAATAGCCTTTCTCAATGGATATATTGAGAAAGACATATTTATGGAACAACCTAGGGGTTTTAAATCCCAAGATCATTTCAAAGTATACAAGCTAAAATGGTTCATTTATGGGTTAAAACAAGCTTCGAGGAGTTGGAACATCCATTTTGATGAAGCCATTAAATCCTTTGATTTTATCAAAAATGAGGATGAGCCCTGTGTATACAAAAAGGTTAGTGGGAGCGCAATCACTTTCTTAGTTTTGTATGTGGATGATATTTTATTAATAGGTAATGATATCGGTATGCTTACTACTATAAAACTATAGTTATCAAATACTTTCTCTATGAAAGACTTAAGGGAAGCAACTTATATTCTTGGTATTCACATTTATAGAGATAGATCGAAAAGAATGATAGGTTTATCCCAAAGTCTCTACTTGAAAAAGGTGTTAATGTTTAATTCCAAGAGGGGATTGTTACCTGTAAGGCATGATATCCATCTTTCCAAGGAAATATCTCCAAAGACACCTGAGGAAAGAGAGAAAATGGCCAAGATTCCATATGCTTTAGCAATTAAAAGTTTAATATATGCAATGTTGTGTACAAAGCCAGATATCGCTAACACTGTTAGTTTGACTAACAGGTTTTAATCCAATCCAAGTTTAAAACACTAGATAGCTATCAAAAATATCCTTAAGTACTTGAGAAGAACTAAGGATTTGTTCTTGATATATGGAAGAGGTGATCTCCAAATAGATAGTTTTACAGATTCTGAATTCCAATCAAACGTGGATGATAGAAAGTCTATCTCCGGTTTTGTGTTTATATGTAATGGAGGTGCAGTTAGTTGAAAGAGTTTCAAACAGACTACAACTGCTGACTCCTCTACAGAGGTCGAGTATATTGCTGCATCGGATACTGTTAAAGAAGCTGTTTAGATAAAGAAGTTTGTAACAGAACTTGGAGTGGTTCCATTAATTGTATCACCAATTCCACTACATTACGATAATAATGGTGCAGTCATACAAGCAAAGGAACCCTAGTCTCACCAAAAATCAAAACACATAGAAAGGTGCTACCATATTATTAGAAAAATAGTTGGGAGAGGCGATATAGCCATGCAAAAAATAACTTCAGCTGATAATGCGGTAGATCCCTTCACCAAGGCCATGACACAAAATTAGCTAGACCGGCATCTTGAGAAGATGGGTCTTAGGTTTTGTAATGAATAGCTCTTGTGTAAGTGGGAGATTTGTTAGTAGTATGCCCTAGAACATATCATTGTATTGTATCATATAAACATTTATTCCCATTTGATAACAATTATTCTTTTCATTTATGTTCAAATGGTTTGAATTTAATTGAAAATGTCCTTTAATATCTTATTAGATGTTTTATTCTTAAGTTATTAAGAATATGAGTGACAGAATATTCTAGTACAAGTATTATAAATTTGGTTCATAATCTAGGATACTTCATTGAGCATGATTTATCCAGAAAGATTGTCACTTATATTTGTTTTCATGGATTAGTATTAGATACTAATGGGATGGAATGGTGAGTCTCATGCCATATGACAAATATGGTGAGCACTTATAAGATAAGTAGGCTAAACCAGTGACACAAGATGACTTATACATAGAGTTTACTTTTGTCAATACAAAGTCATCTAGATCATAATAGCGCAAATAATCTCTTGACCTGAGATAACACAGCTATCTTATATATAGGTAATTTGAGTTTGATACTGCTTTTATACTTGTACTAAGTATGAGTATATAGGCATGTGTTAGCTCCAACTAGTTATATATAGAGATAGGTATTAGTCAAGATGGGATCCGTTATCCTAAGTAAACAGGGATAAAAGCCTATGTTCATTTAATGGTTCTTGATAATTTAAGTTCCTGGCTAGAATAGATAGACTTAGTCAGAAAAGAGTTTCTGACAGGAAAGTCTTATTAATTAAGAATTAGAATTCAAAGAGAACATATGATTCAAAGCAATTAGAGTTTGACATAAATCATGACTCCAGCTTGAATTTGAATTTTCTAATGGAGAGATTTTAGTGCATGGTATGTATGATCAAAGGTTCATGAGCTGGAGAACAAATTCATAACTAATTGGGTAGTCATAGCACATAATGCTAGATGTCAACTATGACTTATGAAAACTCGAATAAAAATGAAATTTTATTTTTGAGTTTAAAACGGTTTCAATAATATTAAAGAGTTAATATTATTCTCATAGCCAATTAGCAATGAACCTAGTAAGTCACACACATAAGAGCAATTTGATCAAAGTAAAATTAAGTTAGTTAATTAATTAAATGGTTTAATTGATTAATTGAATTAACTAATTTAGTTTGCAATTAGATTGCAAAGTTTCTAGCATGACTTAAAACTAAATTTATCTATGAAAGTATTCAAGTTAATATTTAAAGTGTTTAAATATAAACTTGAAAATTAACTTAAGGAAGAAAATGAATTTTGACTACTTTGACTTGTCAAAATTTGACCATGTTGACTTGGTCAAACATGGAAGGAAATTAATTATTAATAGTTGATTAATTATTTAATTAATTGGTATGATTAATTTTTAATTAATCAAATCTTAATTTATAAATTAATATTAAGCTTGGACAAGTGGACCAATGAGATTGAGACAATACTTTTAATTAGCCAATTAAAAGTACACACTCATTAGCTTAATTAATTATGAAATGAAGATATTAAACGATAAGATAAGAAGAAAATTAATAAGCTTCTTCTCCCATCCTTAGTCGGCCACTTCTCTCATCTCTTTCTTAGTTTTATCTTCATCCTTGAGATAAAGAATTCAAGAGAATCAAGTATTGTTGCTCTTGAATCACAATTGAGAAAGTGTTTCTCATCACTTCCAAAAGAGAAAACTTGAAATAACATACTTTTCCTCCTTTTCAATTTCTTGTCGCCGAACCATAAGGAAGCAAAGGAGGAGGTTTTGAGTTGATCAAGTGGCTTTGATCGAAGAGCTTGTGTGGACAAGCTAGAGGGCTAGCAATTGGTGGCCTTGCTTCCCGAATTAGTTATTTAGAATATGATTCTACGCCTATTGGGTAAGAATTCTCCAAAACCCTAACTTGTTAAAATTTGGGAAAATTGTTTCCTAATGGCAATTAGGCTTGATTAGCAATTAAAACATGATTTAGTATGACTAAATGATGTGTTTTTCAATAGCTTAATGTGGTTGCATGATGCATGAAACCCTAGGTTATGAAAAATTTTAAATTGCTAATATTTGCATCTATTGATGAATTATTCAAGCAACTGGTGGTATTTCTCTTTCAATTATACAAGGAGACACTGCACCGCCTGCATGTGCATACCTTAATTATCACAATTTTGAATTTGACATGCTCTGCCATAATAATTCTTCATCGCCACAACTGTCACTGTCGCAAGGTGTTTTGCGGTCGCCTGAACGAACCCTCACCGAAGTGGGAAAGAGTGAGGAGTCGCCACTTTAATTTTGAGGGAAACTAAAGAAAACCGCTTGTGAAGATAAATTGAAATGAAACCACTTCAAGGCAGAGATTCTAGGTTCGGGGTCCGTAAACGGGTGGGGAAGGTGTTAGGCACCCCACCTCGTCCCTTAATAAGGGTAAGTAGATTTAACTTTGCATTTTTTATAAATTAGTTAGGAGGGCTTGAATGGAAATGTTAATCCTTTTAACAAAAAGGAATATTTGATTTTTCACCAAAATTTGGATTACCCAGATACGTAAGTAAATGAGACAACCTTAGTGAGTTACTGTTGTATGTTAATTTTGTTTGAAAGGGTTATTTGGTTAAAATTCAATTTGAGAATCGAATGAGAACTCTCCTTCGATCTCTTTTAGATTAAAATTAGAATTTTGGATCGAATAAGAACTCTTTTCCGATCACTTTTTAAAATTTTGGATTGAGAATCGGATAAGAACTCTCCTCCGATCTCTTTTAAAATATTTGTTAAAATTTGGATTGAGAATCGGATAAGAACTCTCCTCCGACCTCTTTTAAATTATTTGTTAAAATTCTAGGTGAGAATCGGATAAGAACTCTCCTCCGATCTCTTTAATATTTATTAAAGTTTTAGATTCGAGGATCGGATAAGAACTCTCCTCCGATCTCTTTTGAGTATTTATTAAAATTTGGGTTGAGAGCCGGATGAGAACTCTCTTCCGATCTCTTTTAAACGTTTTTTTTTTTTTTTAATTTTAGATTGAGAACCGGATAAGAACTCTCCTCCGGTCTCTTTTGAATATTTGTTAAAGTTTTAGATTGAGAATTGGATAAGAACTCTCTTCCGATCTCTTTTATTTTAATGGGAGTCGGATAAGGATTTTTCCGATCTCTCGAAGTTTAATTTCAGTTACTCCTCGTAAGAGCCTAAGACTAAGGGTTTTGACATTCGAAGATGACAGGGATCGGAATAAGGCTTCTTTTAACTCATTAATACCTTGTGACTAGACCGGGGACACTAAACTGAATTTCCCGATCTTCTAATGTGGTCGCTTTACCAGTACCCTCTGATACCCGGTTTATTCCATTTATTTACCTACGGTTCGGTTTTATCCTATCTTGTGGTGTCTTACCCAATTGTCTTTTGTGTTATTCCAGTGATTTTGCCTAACTATTTTCCTGACTTATTACCCAGATTTTTCATTATTTTAAAGAGACCCTTAAGATACAGTTACCTATATTTTATCCGACCCCTTATATACTACTCGAAACTAGAAGACTTGCGTTCAGAAATAATAAAGATTAACGAAAGTATGGATTGGCCAACAAGGAAATAAACTAGAGCATAACCTTTCTTTGTAATTTTTTTTTTTTGGCGTGATATGAACTTAAAGAAAATAACATGCATAAAAAGGACAAAGGAAATACGTAAAACAAGAACTAAACTTAATAAAATGGCAATATGAACACTGACCTGTAGGGAGTCGAATCTATTAAACTAACTACAGAATCACAAGACGTAATAAGATTGCAGGTTGATAGCCGGGAGACTAAGGTTCGCCTTGAAACAGAGAGTGCTTCACTAAATGCAATCGAGTCAGAATTGTACCCGAGTTTAAATGAGATTGAGCATGGACGATGGAAGTGGAAGTAAAGATAACAGGGAAATGAAAATGTGAGCGTTACGGGATAATGAACGAGCTGAAAATGGAGAGTTTCAGTGTTCAAAATCTTTTTAAGAAAACACTTCAGAAAACTGGTTTCAAAAGTTCTTCTTATGAAAGCAGAGTAACAGTCTGAATTAAATTTCAGAATTCTTCCGCTATAGTAACTACCTCCTTTTTTTGTCCGTCCCCTCAACAGTTTTTCATGCAGGTATTTATAGGAATCGGGGGCTTCCCATGAAGGGTCAGGATTTTCCTTGAGGGAGATGGAGGGTCTGGATTTTGAAGGACATGATCGGATGCTTGAGAATTAAAGAGAATTAAAATGAACGGCTAAGATCATTCTCAGAATACTTGTCCTTTTCTCCTTTTAATCTGATGGTCCCAAACTTTGCTGACCTGGGCGATCCAAGAACTGGGAATGAAAGGCGCCGGCCTTATCGTCTTCCTTTTTGATCCAAGGGCTTCTGGCTCGTCCTTACAAGTGGGATCAACGGTAGAGATTGGGATGTACAGGACTGTCACGACATACTCTAGCGCCTGTCAGCATTGTGGGCGATTCTCAGGCGTGCAGTGGAGATTTCGTCTGCAACGCTTTAACTACCTCGGCTCTGATTCTGACGATGGTTATTGGGATTTGTCTTATTCTCTTTGGCTTCCGATCTCTCCTCTTTTCTGATCTTCTTAACACGCTCCTTTTTCGATCTTTCATACCGGTCTCCCCTCTTCCGATCTCTATCATTCCGTTCCTTCCCTTAATCAGGCCCGGTCTGATCAAAGCATTAATTCCTCGATTCGGCGTCAAGCCCGCTGTTTTAGCAATAAATGCCCGATTTTCCCCTATATATACCCCTGACAGAAGAGACTTTCCTCATTCGATTTTCCCCTCTTCCTTCTTACTTTCCTGTTCTAGCTATTCCGGCAGTAGTTCCAGCCACGATTGTGGCTTTTGATCCCTTTCCGATGGACCTCTTTATTCCCCGACTGAAAATTTACGATCCCGGTAAACGAAAAATTATGATGACTGCACTTAATGACCGTGAGAGAACAGGACTAACTTACCGATCTGGATCAAGGACCTCGATCTTATTGACCTCGAATCGTTCGACCGATACAAACGGCGAACTAATTTCGGGCGAGAAGACTGCTAATATTCCCCTTAACACCAGCGACTGCCCCTCGGCGTTCATCTGGCTCCTCCCCGCACTGGGTGTTCCGACAGCGACTCGGTTTCGAGCGGTAACATCGATGACGACGTCTCCCATCTTCATGGGAGTCATAGTCACCCCATCTGAGCTGTACATCTATCCGATGTCAACAGCCGGTCTCCTGGTCAAACACATCTTTTGACTCAGCCACGAGACTAGGCTTTGACATAGGCCTTTGATGGGATGTTCCACCGGTCTCTAGAGATCGCCCAAATGATGTATTTTATTTTCAATGTAATCCGATCTCTAGAGATCACCGAAATGATGTAGTCCAATTTTAATGTAATCCGATCCCTAGAGATCGCCCAAATGATGTAATCCGATCTTTTGGAAATAAAGATTTTATTTTGTCAATTATCATCTGCATTAATTATTTTCCGATCTCTGAAGTATTTACCTGATCCGACCTTTAATTTAAATGACCCTAAACCGATCCGCAATTCAGAATATTTATCTTAATCTGCCGATCTCTAGTTAGCCGATCTCTTTATGGAATTTCTAAAAAATTCATGAGATGTGTCAGAAACAGCTGGCAGTTCTCGATAACCGATGCACCACCTGGGATGCCGTGAGCATTTAATGCTCGAACAAGTATAAATAGGGGTGGGGTTAGCCAGTTACTCCCTTATGTCATTTTCAGTCTCTTGCGAACAACTTCAAAATTCTCTCGTTTTCTCAAGTTCTTCCGACTCCGATCAAGCTCCGGTAAGGGTTTTGATCATTCTTTTAGTTTAAATTCTTTATTTCCTTTGAAAATGAGTGGCGCCGAAGGTCAGAGAGCAGAGAGCCCCCTTTCCGTTCATGTCTCGTGGTCATCAGACGAAGTCGAGGTGGTTGGACCAAGCGTGCGACCAGAACCTCCTAGGGTCTCCGTTCCAGTTCGGGGGCGGACCGCATCATCAAGGCTTGTACCTTCTTCAGGGAGGGAGAATCTTCCTATGGACGAACTGCCATCAATCTTGCAAGAAACCGACCTGCAGTCGTTTAGCCAGGAGTACAACATCGAGCCTAATTCGTACGAGCTCATCCGGTGTCACGGCGATCTTCGTGCCGATCACTTCTTTGAGGAGGACGATATGACCATGATGTACGAGGAACAATTAAAAGCTGGGCTGCGGTTCCCTCTCGATGACTTCTTCAAAGAAGTCCTAAAATATCACCAAGTGTGCATAGCTCAGGTTCACGCAAACTCCTGGCGGATCCTAGTAGCCTTCAGGGGCCTTTGCCGAGCCAAAGGGATCAGACCTACAGCTAAGGTATTCGCCGAACTACATCGGCTGACTTGTCGAAAAGACGACGAGTATTGGTTCTTCCAGGCGAAACCCCATTGTGGGCTTTTTACCGACCTGCCTTCCTCCCTGAAGAATTGGAAGAACCGCTTCTTTATCTTGAGGAGCAAAATACCGAACGACTTTGAGGGTTTTCCTCGCAGCTGGTGGCACCAGGGCCCCTTACTCCCGAAGCGTATCACCCTGAATAGAGAAGAAGGATTGATAGTGATGGAGCTGAAGGATCAGGCGGGCCGAGAGAAGTTTTCTTGTTTAGATGCAGTGACGGCCGAGCTGCACCATTGGACTATACAGTTGGTCACCGGCCAAGATCACGGGCTTCAGCTCTCTGACCTCGATATCGGTATTTTCTACATCTCAGATCTCAGGACCTTAGCGATCTCACTGACCTCTTCTTTGTGTAGGTATGGCATGCAACGAAGCCTCCAAGGAGAGCCGAAAGCGAAAGAGAGAGATCTCCCAGAAGGTACAGGAGATGAAGCGAGCTGAGGAAATGCAGACACCCAGGCATGAGCCCGGGGAAATACAAGAAGGCCCGCCTCAACCTTCGGGACCACCGATCGTAGAAGCTGTCCGATCCTCTCCTTGCCGAGAAGAGCCGCCTCCACCCCCTCCAGTTGCTCCAAGCGCAGAAGGGGGTCCTTCTCAACCTTCTGTGAGGCCCTTTTCTCGAGGCGCTCAAGTTCTGATCCACTCACTGGAGAAGAACCGGACTGTTCAGGAAAACTCAAGTTTTGCTAAGGTATTGGGATCCACCATCTGCCTTCGGGAGGACCGGGATAGGCTGTCCCCGGACAACCTTGATGACATCCTGACCCGATCCATGAGCCTAAACGTGGAGTGCCTGGTGAACCAGCACATTGTTCGGGAGAAAGCTCATCGCCTGGGCAAGGAAGTCGAGAAGATGGGTCACGAGGTGTCTTCTCTTCGATCCCAACTCTCATCCGCTCAGGATTACATATCTCAAATTGAGGGGCGAATGAAGTTCTATGAAGATAAGCTGGCCGAACAGTCTCGTGTTCTGGCCGAGCGAACCCATGTTCTGGAAGAAGTTCAAGCACTTCGGACCGATGAAGTTGCTCACATCGCTCACCTTACTGAGGAGCTCAAGGCGAAAGAAGAAGAGATGGTGATAGGAGTGGCCGTTGCTTATGTGAATGCTCATAGGGATCTCTTGGCCGAACTCAAAAAGCGTTACCCGGAGGAGAACTTCTCCTGGATGGCAGACCTGGCTCCCGAGGGTGAGGGTGAGGATAGTGAGGAGGAGGCTGAGGGTGAGAGAGAAGGCGAGCAAAATGTAAATCAGGCTGGGGGTGATCCTCCAACCGAATGACTTGTACAAACTTTAATATGAAATGAAGTCTCCTTTTTGTCCAGTGAATGAATGCGATCAGAAAACCTCTAAATTATTTAAACACTTGATTGTCTGAGTATATTGAAATAACTAAGAGTGATTATTAATCTAAGTGTAAGAGGTCGGAAAACACAATGAGCATGAGATCGACAGGGAACCAACGCTAAATGAGACTTGATTAAAATTGGAAATTTGGCTTGAACATTTAAGATCGGGATCATCATTAAACCGGAGTGGAACCTTGATTATTCCTAAACTTTTAAAAGGGAGGTCGGCAATGAAACTGGTGACATAAAGATCTAGTGTTGGTTCAATTTTGTTTGGCAAGAGAGATCGGGAATGTAGTTGACTGGTCAGGAAATTTGACCATTGGCTTGAGAGATCGGTAAGTGATTTGAGAGACCGGTAAGGCTTTAACTGATATGAGGACTTAGCGTTGATTCAATTCTCGTGAGGAGAGATCGGAAAAGTGGTTAAATGGCAAGGAGAGATCGGAAATGTAATTGGCTGGCAAAGGGAGACTTAGTGCTAGGGATCGGTTTCAAAGTTTATTGATTCTGGGGGTCGGCCAAAATATGGTGTCGACAGTCACTATAACCTACTCTAAATCTTGAGGATCTTGAAGGAGTAGTTATCACATGTGATATTGTGCCCATCTACACCTCTGATCAGTGCAACCAATTACATGTTGAACCTCACTTAACTAGCCCTCAATCTCTTTCATTAGACAACCAAGCAATTGTCCCTTACGTGCCTTTGAATTTAGCCAATCCCCCCACTACTCTAAGCCATGGAAACTACTTTAAAATCTCTCATCTCTTAAAGTAGCGTAGAAAGCACAAGTTGATTTCTAAGCTATTTAAAGTTTTGCCCAAATTAGCTCGAGGGGGGAAGAAGAATAAGAAATCAAAAGGTAAAAATGGTGTGAAATCAAATGATAAATGTGTTGAACAACCTTTAGATAGTGACATTAGTCGAATGAATAATCATCACTGTAAATTTATCGTTGATGGAAAACATGCCTTTGTCCCTTTGGATGTAGAAGAAGAAGCTCAGAAAACAGTTAAATTGGGGAAACATCTTGGATTGTCTTTTTCAAAGCTAGATGAAATTGTAGTGCGATACATTGCAAATCAAATTAGCTCTGATATGGCTCTTTGGGAGGCTTTAGGCTATTAAGAATTTCTTCTCCTTTGGATAAACAATCTTTGGTCTGGTTGGGTTTTCTTTGAATGTGATTCTAAAAGATTTTTGGGATTTTTGTGTTGCACTTTTATGGTCGAAGGATGTGTCTAGGATTAGTGGATGTGTTAAAAGTTTTTCATTACAACTGTGTTTTGGTATTGATTCCTTCTGGTCTATCATTGATTGGTTCATGTTTGATTGGTGTTGCATTAAAGAAGGGCTTTCCTTGAGTGGTGTTTTGGAAGTCTCTAGGCTTTTCTATCGCGTTTTGCCTTAGAGCTTCTTAGTTTTTGTTTGTCCCATCTTTTGGCAACCTTTTTCTTTATTTTACTTTTAGAGGTGGGTTTGGTAGCCAGGTAGTTTTGGTCCATTTGCTTTGTCTGGTGCTTTGCTTTAGGTCTACTTTAGCTTAGTGGACTTGGTGGTTTTTATTTTTGCATCAGTCGCCAATTATGAGCTTTTAGGCTTATTGTCTTTTGTTTTTTGCTACTGTGGTTTATTATCAGTTTAGAGTTGTTGATGATGGCTGATATACCAAGGAAATCAATATCTTCAATAGGGCCATGTCAAGAAAGCAGTCGAGGATATTTTTAAAAGAAGTAAGGCAATATGCAAGTTTGTTAAGTATGGTATATGTACTCATCATTATTTCTGTCCAATTTTGCAATTTTAAGGTTGTTGGGCGGGAAGATTGATTTATCATGGTGCTCCAAACCAATTATGAATGGTTTTGGTTCTTTTCTTGGACATGTGTTTCTTTTTATATGGATGTACAGACAATTGGTAGATCTTTAATTTGCAGAATGGTGAGTACATACACTATTTGGTGTGTTATTATTTTGGTGATGTGTATTTGCTTGTCTGGTAGTATGTAAAGAGCAATCCATGCAAGCTTGAGGGGTTAGCATCCTGCTCTTTTTGTGTCTCTATTCTTGTTTTGGCTTGCAGATTGACTTTTTATAAGCTAGTTTGTCTTTTGTATGGGTGTTGCTATGAGCTAATCCTCATCCCCTTTTTTTCTCTAATAAATTTATTCTTTACTTTAAAAAAAAATTTGTAGCCACCGTTGCTCAATCCGTTAAATGACTAACAAAAATGTCATGTCAGATACCACACCACGCCTAGTCAGATGCCACTTCACATTAATAATAGGGTATAATTATGCAACATTTAAAAGTATAGGATTTAATTGCGAAAAAAGATTGAAAGTATAGAGTCTTTTTTTAGTAATTTTTCCAAAATTACTCATGATCAATTTTAATTTATGCAAAATTTCAAATTACTTTTTAAATTGAGAGTTAATTAATAATTCACTTTGGATTTATTTGATTGAACAAAAAAATGGTTCAATACGAAATGTGACAAATTGGTAGTTAAATAAATGAGAATGTAAAAGACGAGATCTAAAATGAAAACAATATCAAAAGACTTATACTTTTTTAATATTTAATACAGAATTGATTTCGAATATAAACAAATTGTAAAATTTAATTCATATAGCAAACTTTAATCAGTTTGGAAAACTTAATTGTTATTGTTATTTATATATTATAATTAATTTTATATAAATTTTGTGATAAATATTTAAGGAATGTTTATTTTTTGGTCCATAAATTATGTTGGGAATGACAATGTAGAAAGTACATGTGAAAATCATCCTACCCAAATTTAATTAATATTTTAAATTATCCGAATTCGTATCAAATTCAATTATATTATTTGAATAATACTTGAATCATTTTAAATTTATATATTTTAATTAATAATCTAAATAAATATATTTATAATTAATAATTTATGTTTTAAAATTTGATAATTTTAGGAGAAATTTCCAAAAAGACCTTGTACTTTTATTTATACCCTATACTTTTTTAACTTTTCGTAATTCTACCCTATTATTGGCGTGACGTTGCATTTGACGGAATGTGATGTGGCATTTTTGTTAGTTAATGTGGCATTTTTGTTAGTGACTTACTGGATTGATTAATGGTGGAGTACAATTATGCAACTTTTCAAAGTGTAGAGTTTAATTGGTAATTTTTAAACTGTATGATATAATTAAAGAAATTTTGATTTGGTAATTTTCTTTTTTTTAATTATTATTAGATTTTTTTTTCAAAATTCATAGTAAATAATTTATTACAGTAGGATAAATATTTAAATATTAAATTATTAATTTCATATTTTATCAGAAAATGACATGTGATTTAATTTTTTAAATCTTGCACTATTGTTTTAGGTAATACTAATGCGTTGCACATTGATTTACTTGTTATATATATTCGTAATTTAAAGCTTTTTTTTAATATAATTTACTTTTAATTTTTTTATATAATATAATATTATTATTATATATTATTTTCAATAGCCAATTAAATTTTGTTATTCATTATTGTATTTACTTCTAATTAAAATTGGTTAAAAAAGTTATAAAAAAATAAAATTAAAGAGTTATATACTTTAATCAATTAAACTATTATAATAAAATACCATAAATATGATATGAGAATATGAATATTTTGATTTTAGAAAATAAAATTTATTATTTACTAAAAATTATTTTCAAAATAATTTTAATTTTTTTTAATAAAGTTATTATAGTCTATTTAAAATAGAGATTTATGAGGAAAAAAATGTGTTTTATTGTTTGACTTTATCTTCATGCAATAAGAATTTTAAAATTAATAATTTTTTATAAATACAATTTTTTTTTATTTTTATAAATAATAAAAATAATGAAAACAGCTTTTGGAAATCCTAATGTTCCCCCTTCCCACTTATAATTTTTTTTTTCTAAGTTTTTGCTTTTGTAGTCAATTTTTTAATTTTTGAGAATTGTAGCTTAATTTTAAATATTTATTATTTTCAATTAGAAGTGAAAATTAAAATAAATTAATAGTAAAAAATATGATAGCAAGAGAAAATAACAATCAAAATTGTATCATGTTAATTGATTTAAATTAATTTTGACTATAGATTATAAAAACTTCTAAAATCATGCTAAAATTGTTAAAAAAATTAGCTATAATTATAAAAATTTGAGAAAATATATTTTTTAATATTGAGCCTTTAAATTACATGTTATCATTTACTATTAATAAAATTATTTATGAGTTAAGATTTTTATCTAAATTAGTATTTTTTTGAAATAAAATTTATATTAAAACTAAAATTTTAATATGTTAATTATTATTTACTATAAATTAAAAAATTATAAAATAATTTGATATTTTGTAAATTCTTTCGTTCATATTTTTATATTTATGAATTAATTATTAAAAAAGAATACAATGCTATAAGTAACGATTGAATGAATTATTATTATTATTATTATTATTATTATTATTATTATTATGTAAACTAAAAATTAAAAAAATTGAAGTATTTAAAAAAATATATTTATAAAAAAGTTAAATTATATAATTTAAAAATATATTGTTATAATTATATATTTTATATCAATTTTACTCTTTAATATAACTCTAGATATTTATATATTTACATAATTAAATAAAGTTAAATGATAAAAACAATTAAAACTTTTATGTCAATTATCAATTTTAGTGAAAATTTTTAATTATATCAATTTAATAATAAATCTTTACAAATATTTTCAATTTTGATAATAAATTTAATTAAAATCAATTGACCTGAAAAAAATTCAACTTTTTTATTCATTATCAATTTTAGCTACTCCTCCTAGTTTTATTAATATATTCAATAATTTTAGAATTTTTATTAATTTTAACAAATCTCATGTTAATAAAAAATAATAAATGAATAATATATCTAATATTATTATATAAATTTTTAATTTTTTTTCTTTTACTTATATTTTAATTCACATTTTTTCTATTATTTTATTTTAAAATTCAGGGAAAAAAATCAAATATTGAAAATAATAAACTAAAATAATTGTAGAATAACTGTTAAAATGGATATAAAAATAGAAGATTCACTAATATTAATAATACATGTATTTAAATTAATTTTGTTAATTAAGTAATTCAATTAGATTAATTGCTGAAATTGGAATTAATATTAAAGTTTGAGATTAAATTAATAAAAAGTTTAGTTAAAACTGAAAAGATTTGTAAAAATTTTTATTTTTTTAGTCATTTAGCTATTAAATAATAATATAAAATTTATATAAATAGGCAAAAATTTGAAATAAATAAACATTTAAATTTAATATTATGATTTTTATTATTTTTTAATATAAAATTAAAATTTATTTTTATTTTAAATAATTAATCATCCAAATAAAGTCTAAATACTTTTTATAAATAGTCTTTTTTTTAATTTTAATATAATTATAAATTACAATATTTTATTGATGTAAAGAATAAAATTAATTTGAAAATAGGACTAATTAATAACAAAAAATTTTAAACACTTTTTTAATTTTATTTAAAATTTTAGTTGATTTTATTAAAATTATAAAATTAATGTTAGTTTTATTCTATTTACACAAATTAGTAAAAATTAAAATGCAAATATAATAATTTCATTAAAGTATTCAATAAATTTTTTTAATTTATTATATTGAACAATAATTTGAGAATATAAAATTATTAATTTTTATTTTAATAAAAAAAGAAATAAATAAAATTTGTTTATATATAAAAATAAATTTTAAATTTGATTAAAAATATATTTTTATCAATATAAATATAAATAATTAAAAAATACTATAAATTTATGACTAATAATGTCATATATTTGAATTCGATTAAAAATTCAAATTTTTGATTTTAATATTTAGTTAATGTTATATTTTTATTTAATTACATATTTAATTTTTTAATAATACTTTTATAATTATATTAATTAAATAGCTAATTTTTTTAATAATAACTTTATAATAATATGAAGGATATTTTTGTTCCTCTAATTATTCCCTCCTTTCCAGTTATATATATATATATATATATATATATATATATATATATATATATATATATATATATATATATTTGAAAAATTAAATAAAATTTTAAAATTATAGTTTTATAGATATTTAAAACAATTAAAAATAAATTAATATTAATAATATCCCGTGTTTAATATTTTTTATTAAGATAAATTAAATAATTTTTAATGAATTATTATATAATTATAGAATTATTATATTAAAAATTATATTATATTTTTTAGAATAAGTAAAATTAATATTAACATAATATTAAAATTTTAATTTACAATAATTATTATAATATTAAAAAAATAAATTATTAAATATTTAGTAATAAATATTTCATCGCTAAAAGTTGTTAGTGATAATATATTATATTCTAGCACTATAAAAGATTTAACAACAAATTTCTGTCATTAAAAGTTTAGCAATAATAATTTTTGAAAGCCACTAATTTCTAAAGTTTTAGTAATGTATCCTACTATCACTAAATATTATTAGTGACGAATTTATATTGTCATTATTAATAACTAATTATTTATTTGTAACTATAAATATCTATTTTTTTTTTGTAAATAATAGATAAATAAATAAAATTTTTTATTTACTAATTTTTATTTTAATTAATTATTTTTTATAAAATTTTATATTTAATTGAAATTAAATTTAATAATAATTATTAATTTTGAATTTTATATTTATATAAAATTTAAAATTAATTTAAATAATAAAAATATAATTATAATTAATTTAAAAAATAAAGATTATTCAGAAATATATCATATATTTATATATAATATAAATTTATTTATTTATTTTTAAATTTTATTTGTATTAATTATTTTATTTTGAGATTAAAAGTTATTTTAAATTTATTCAATTCCCCCGGCAAACAGTGTTAGCACGCCAACTCTTAAGTGGCTGGTTAGAACTATCCAAGTAAAACATTATATGGAACACCAAAATAATAATAATAATAAAACATTTTCTAATAATTTCCACTTTCCCCACTGGTTCTCTCTCTCTCCCCAGAACAAAAGGAAGGGCGGGATGTTCCACAGTAGCAGACTGATCTTCTAATCACTCAATGGACAGATTCTTGATTTGAATGATTGTTGTGGAGGAGGAGAAAGGAATAAGAAGATGCTCAAGCACACAATTCGAAGCTTGAAAAAAAGATTGAGCTCTATTTCAACTACGAACACACCAAGAGAGGAGGTCGATTGTGTGGTGATAGGAGCAGGTGTGGTGGGCATAGCAGTGGCAAGAGAGCTTGCTCTCAAGGGCAGAGAGGTATTAGTGGTGGATTCCGCCTCGAATTTTGGCACTGGTACCAGCTCTCGCAATAGCCAAGTCATTCACGCCGGCATCTATTACCTGCCCAATTCCCTCAAGGCATTGTTCTGTGTGAGGGGAAGAAAATTGCTCTATTCTTATTGCTCTGAACATGGGATTCCGCACAAACAGACGGGCAAGCTCATAGTTGCCACTTCATCTTCGGAGATTCCAAACCTGTATCAGCTAATGAATCGTGGTGCTCAAAATGGGGTGGATGGCTTGAGGATGTTGGAGGGTTTTGAAGCCATGAAAATGGAACCTCAATTGCAATGCCTCAAGGCTTTATTGTCCCCTTTTTCTGGGATTGTTGATGTGCATTCTCTTATGCTGTCTTTAATGGTAATGAATACCCTTTTGCTTTCTTTTTCCCCTTCATTTTCATAGAGTTAGTTGGATTATTTTTAACCAATTTGGGTCCAGGGAGAAGCTGAAAGTCATGGGGCAACCTTCTCTTACAATTCTACAGTCATTAGTGGCCATCTTGAGGATAACCGTCTGCATCTTCATATAGTGGGAAGCAATCATCTTGACAGCTGGGATGGAAAGTCTCCATTGCCCCTGGAGCTTATCCTTATTCCTAAGCTTGTTGTGAACTCTGCAGGATTGAGTGCCCTTCCTCTTGCAAGGAGATTTAATGGCCTCAATAGTGGTATAATTCCTCCAGCACATTATGCTCGCGGTTGCTATTTCACCCTTTCGAATACTAGAGTCCCTCCTTTCCAGCATTTGATATACCCTATACCTGAGGATGGAGGCCTTGGAGTGCATGTTACTCTGGATTTGGATGGCCAGATTAAGTTTGGCCCAGATGTTGAGTGGATTCATGGTGTAGATGATAAATCAAGCTTTCTAGATAAGTAATCCTTCTTTTGACTAATTTTCGCTCTTTCTATGTCACTTAGAGCCATTTTCATGTTAACTATTATGTTAGAAACAATGGCAACTTAATTCTGCATTGAATGCTTAGCACACCTTGTGTAGGAGACTATCTAGAAATAATCTACTCTTTGATTTTTAATGTTGTGACAATTAGGTAACACTTTCAAATGCTAAGATCATTCTCATTTGTTGTTTTCACATCTGACTTGGGGAGCAGCCACATTATGTAGAGCTAAGAGACTCTTCTGAAAGTACATTTGAAACATGTATGAGAATTCTGCTAGGGGGGTTTAGTTTTATGTATGTTTTTCCTTATCTATTGCAATCTGAAAGGTTATATAATTATGGATGGTGTTATGGTCACTTTAGTTGTGAGAGTCATGTTATATTTGATGTATGATAGAAATATTATGTTTATAAGTGCAGTGGCAGTAATATTGAATTCTCATTCTAGCTGTGCTTATCGATTGTATTAATCAGTGATATTGATCTATTTGGTAGCTTCTAATCGCTATAATTTATAAACATTTATTCTAACTTATCGGTAGTTTTTGTTGGTAGCATCTATGTTGTATGAGTCAGATGTAGTATGTATCTATTTGCCATTTGCTAATCCCTACACTTGATTTGTAGGGTTCTGTATGGATTATCTACATCCACTTGTTATTGCCTGAGGATCATATATCCTTGGCTTCCATAGCCATCACAAATTTCTTTTGTTTCTCCCATCTCTCTTTCTCTCTCTCTCTCTCTCTTTCTCTCTCTCTCTCTTTTCGATGATGGGATCTTTTGTCCTTACCTTAGAATTGCGGATCATTACACTTGTGGGGATCTCTTAATCATCTTTGGCAATGAAGCAATAGTAGCATGCCCAAAAAATGGAATGATCCTCTAGATTGGAGCTTATGGATGATAATTTGTTCCCCAGTACATTAGGAGGAGAGAGGGATGGATGGAACTAGCAACCTCATTGGTGTAAGGTGGCTTTGTGGTCACCATGTTATCTTTTAAGGGATATATTTTAAGGGATATATGATAATGAGTTAGGATGAAACTACAATTACTTTTTTTTACATGATTCAAGGACATACAAGTTAGTTGACTTAGAACTTAATGGTGAATTCATAGCTAGACATGACTTAAAGACAATAAAGTAGTTCTAATTTGGAGTTGGAGAGAGCTTTGAGAATATAGAATCTTTGTTGGATAAATTTAAAGATAATTTTTTTCATACAACTTTTGTTTTGAGGATAAGGTCATTTAGTTGCGATCATTTGGCCATTGTAAATTTTTTGCACATCTTTTACGCATTTTATAGAAACAAATTTGGCTATTGCATTTAACACTAAGGCTCAATTAGTCGCAAAAATAACTTTTGTGGCTAAATTGACATTGAACTTGGCCAATTGGATCATTTTACAAATTTGGAAAATGGGACACACTGCATAGTAGAGGTGTGTGAGGGCTAGCTGATTGGATTGGCATTACTGTTGGGTCAAACTCACAGTTGTGTAAATTGATCAACCCAAGTAAGCACAAAAATATTTAGGAAAAATAAACCACCATAAAGAACACAAGATTTTCATGGAAAACCTTCCAGTGTAGAGGGAAAAAGCAGGTGCCAGACTTTGAATCAAATTCACTATACAAGAAAAGCCACTACAACACTCTTCCAGTTAATCACAAACAAGAGATCTCAAGTAATGCCCAAATCATAAATTTTTAGTTGTGTAATATAAATTATTACTTTTTAATAGAGATTTATTAATTTTATAATATAAATTTTTAGTTGTGTATCTGCCAAAAAAAAAAAAAACTTATTTTATTGTTGTCTTGTATTATAAATGGTATTTGTGTTGTTGCTTTCAGGTATGACTATTCTGTTAGTGCTAGTCGTGCAGAGAGATTTTACCCAGAGATAAGAAAGTACTATCCAAATCTGAGGGATGGATCGTTGGTGCCTGGTTACGCAGGGATTCGACCAAAAATTACTGGTCCTGGACAATCTCATATTGACTTTGTAATTCAAGTAAGCACTCTTCTTTACCTGTGAATTTTGAATCCAAATTGCCACCTCTATGCACCTATTGAAATCCGTGTCAAGTTAAAACAGAAAAACAGTACACGTGGATTATGATAAAAAACTGATAAACTGATAAGCAAGTCAGATAGGATTAGGTGCTTGCTTGTGTAGGAAAGTGAGGAATCTGAGCAAATGACATTGACAGAAGAAAGAAATAGAGAAATAGGCGGGGAGCAAAGAATTAGACAAATGCCAAATTTGTATACTTTTGCATGGAATTAATTAGGAGGAAATAAATTATGGTTAATCAGGTCACATTATTTAACATTTCTCTTCCTTTCTCATTGTCATTGATATTTCATAAGAATTACAACCAAATATTCATCTTGTAAATCTGTTAGATGCATTGTTCTATTTTATAGCAACACAATTTTTACTGTTGATAGAAAATAGAACGGATGGTGGATTACAGTGACTATCTCACTGATTTCCATTCTTTGTTGAGAGTTGTACAATTCTTGCAACCTTTTTTATGCAGGGAGAAGATAGTCATCAATTGCCTGGTCTTGTCAACCTTTTTGGAATTGAGTCACCCGGTCTAACATCAAGCCTGGCAATTGCAGAATATATAGCTGCCAGATTCTTGAAATGATATAACTTAAGTTGGAGATTTGATTTCAAATCTTTCTACCAAGATGTCATTATCGAATCAGATTCACTTATTTTAGTTCGAGCTTTGCAAAGTTCAGCAGTGGATCTTTCTTATTTTGGTGAAATAGTTAATGATTGTAAAGCCCTAATAGGCTCTTCTGCTTCTATTAGCTGCTGTTTTGTGAAAAAAATCAGTGAATCAAGCTGCTCACGTGTTGGCTAGGGCAGCTGGTTCTTTGTCTAAAAAGGATATTTGGGGTTCTTCTCCTCCATCTATCCTCCATGATGTACTGTTGTTTGATTCCAGTAATTAAACCTTTCACTTGGCTTGTTTAAAAAAAAAAAAAATCCACAATTGTACAGTTCTTTGAACGGTATTCTTCAATGATTCCTAAAATCTTTTTAATTTGGCTGTATTGTTTTGTTTTGTGGTGTTATTTTTGTGAGGCCTTAACTGG
The DNA here is from genome assembly GCF_030052815.1 of Hevea brasiliensis. Lineage (NCBI taxonomy): Eukaryota > Viridiplantae > Streptophyta > Magnoliopsida > Malpighiales > Euphorbiaceae > Hevea > Hevea brasiliensis. The sequence continues at coordinate 184,398 of NW_026615294.1, forward strand.
CTATGGTGCAGATGACTCTTGCCAGGCTCTCTCTAAACATTTATGGTTGCCTGTTGTGCATTTTACCCTTGTTGTCTTGGCTGCTTCCTTTGAATTTATACTTGTTGGAGGGATGGTGAGATCCATACGAAATGAACAGTTTTTATACTATAAACTAAAAGATGTGGCCTAGCCTTGTTTTTATATCGTGTTTCTGAAAAACTGTTTGCCTCTTGTCTTCCCAAGTAGGTTTCTGCTAGGGCGTCTCTTGGCTCTTCGATTGCTTTATTTATCTAAATGCCTTGAGAATCGCTATACCATTTGTTGTTTTTTCGAAACTTTTTTGTACTGGAGTTAGGTTTCTCATTTGCTATTGATCACACAGCAATTTACGAGTTTATAACAACAATTAAGAATAATTACTAGAATTGTTCTCAATTATGCATGCATATTTAAAATAAATAATCTGGCCCTTTATCCTGTTTAGATTGAATGTAACATAGTTTATTAATACATCGTATTATATTATATAGTATGGTTTTTATTATTTACAGGTTTAGAAAGATGGTAATAGTAAGAATGTCTTTTTTTATTTGGTTAGATGGTATGATATGATAAAATAAATATAAAGATTATTAAAATATTATTTATTACTGTTTTAAATATAGAAATGATTTAAAAATATTTATTTAAATAAAATATTAATTTATAAATAATAATTATTATTATAATAATTCAAAAAATATATTATTTTTTTAATTAATAATTAAATATGCCTTATAAATATATATAACATTGAAGCTGTATAATTAGAATTTTATATATTATGTAAAGATAAAATGAGAAAATAAAAATTCTAAATGATGCCAAATCACCAATTTGGTGGTTTAAAAAAATTATGGTAAGCCATTATTTTCTGATAACATGAAATTATCCTAAATTATGATTCAAACGTAGTGTTATAAACTTACAATAATAGACAAGATTAGCAGACTGATTACCTGCAACAGGGAAGTGAATCAAATTCTCAAAATTACATTCATTCACAAACTTATTAAAGCAATTTAAACAGAGTAGAAGGATATCAAGTGAAAAATATCTTTAACAAATAGGCTGGCAATATAGCAAGTAACCTTATTTAACAAATGCTAAAATCAATAAAAGATGTTTCGATGTTGATTTAACGAGTACAATTACTCTTAATTGTTTTCATATTGCAAAAAATTAGGCAAAAGCTCTGTTTTAACCCTTAAAGTTAAACTTAAAAATTATTTAGGCTTTTTTAATAAAAGTGTAAATTATTATTTAGCCTATATATTTTAACAAAACTAATTACTTAGTTTTTGTATTTTAAAAAATATACTATTTAATCCTTATATTTTGTTTCCGTTAAACTATTTAGTCATTCCGTCAATTTTTTCATTTGTGAATATTGGTCAAACTATTATTTAGTCTCTTTATTTTAATAAAACTAATTAGTTAATCTCTATATTTTGAAAATATATGTTAATTAGTCCCTGTAATTTGATTCCATTAACTATTTAGTCCTATAATTATTTTTTTATACTTGAAATACCTTAATCTTCTCCTTCATATTTCTCTCTTATCCTCCCTTATTTCTCTCTTTTTATGTTTCTTTTTCTCTACACCCACACCCTTCTCCCCCTCATTCTCTCTTTATTTTCATTTATTGATAAAAACAATACAAGCTGTCTATACAAAAAAGTTAATTAATTTCTTTAAATTTCTAAATAATAAAACAAAATTATTTTTTAGTAGAGAAAACACGAAAATGATATCTAAGGAATTGAAAATTAAAAAAAAATGTAAATTTAAATTTGGTCTCCACAAAACAAAATTTATATTTTTATCCAAGAATATATTTTTCAAAATATTGTATTTTTTAAAATATATGGACAAACTAATTAGTTTCACTAAAATATAGGGACTAAATAGTAGCGTTTTTCAAAATATAGGGATCAACTAATTAGTTTTCTTAAAATATGAGGACTAAATAGCAGTTTGAATAGTAAGAATAACAGAAAATTTGATGGAGGAACTAAATAGTTTAACGGATACAAAATAAAAAGGACAAAATAGTGTATTTCTCAAAATGTAGAGATCAAATAATTAGTTTCATTAAAATACAAAAATTAAATAATAATTTTTCCTTAATAAAATCAAGGGACAAATAAACTTAAATTAGCTTGTAACTGGCAAAACTCTCATAGTTCACTAGTTAACCACACTGGATGGTGAACCTTGCTATGTGTTTCAGAGTCGACTATGCATCTTTTCCTGAAAAGATACTGAAATCTGGGATGTAGTACCCTCTTAAATATGGGTTCTCCTTGTTAATAATGTCTGGATATAGTTTATGAAACTCTGGTTAGCCAATTTGCCTAGAGCCAGGACCATACAGCTCCTGCATAACATCTCTAACAACATCCATAGTCACTTGGGGTGCAGCTGGTACCTGAGGTAGAAGTGCTAGTACTGGTTGAGGTATCTACACAACAGACACTGTAGTCCCTCTAAATTTGTTGCCCCTCGAGCTAAAAGAGCCAAAGGACACTTGGGCCATTTGTACCTACTGAAGTTAGAGAGCTAGTACCACATGAAGACACATAAATACTAGGGCGAGTGACTGGGTTAGTGTTACTGACAACTTAGGTGGGAAAACAGTTTTGCCATTAGGGCGGCTGTGTTAAATTGGTGTTCTTATTTGGCTAGCCACCTGTTCTTTTCTCTTGTGGGATGGCTGATATCTTTATTCACTGCTAACACGGCTTCCCTCAGCACTGTCGTGGGAGGTACATGACTGAAATTGTCCCCTGAGCTCATTAATGCCTCTGGATGCCATGTCAGATTCCACTGGCCTAGGGACTTGACCATCAAACAGTACTAGAACTAGTGAATTAAGTTTATCAACTACTTTCTCCAAACTTGCATCAATTCTCTCCATTGATTGGTTAAGAGTTTCCAACCACTATTCCATGTCTTTCATCAAGACACTAGTGATGGTCGATGCAAAAGTTTGCAATGAACTAAGAATTTGTTTGCAAATCTCATTTTACCCCAAACTGGGTCAATAGACAAAGTAAGTACAATTTTTATAGCAATTGGATTTTGAATTTATTCTTCTTAAGGGCCTGACCTCCCTTTAAGGCATTTAACCATAAAAGGAATTTGAACATTCAGGCCTTTTGCAGTAGGACTTTCCTTCATGTCCTGAGACTGGCAATTTCTTTGCCAATAACGCTTTTAGTCTTCAAAGGCATGTTGTTGCTTGCAAAAGCAGTTGTATGGATTATTGAAATGAAACTATATGAGAATGGGTCCCACTAGAGGTGCCAAAAGTTGTTTGCTAATTTTTGGCGAAGAACAATGGAAATTGGTGCAGAATGATGTTTTGACTGTGTAGGAGATGCGTCCCACTAGGCGTGCCAAAAATTAGCAAATAATTTTTGGCACATCTAGTAGGATCCATTCTCACACAGTTTCATTTCAACAATCCATACCACTATTTTTGCACTTGTCTCATGGCTTACGATCGTGTGGGCGTACTAGATACTAAATATATCACTTGGGATTGTGCTCTGACTTCTCGAACCAAACAATTATGGAAATTAACTCTACTATACGTAGCTTCATCAATCTCACGAATAACAAATAATTAAAGGCAAGTGAAATGGAGTTGAATGCTTTGATTGCTTAAAAGGAAAGTACAAGACTTAAAATTAAATGTAAGAGCTTTGAAAAAATAAAAAACTGATAAAATAAAGATAAAAGACTATTAGAGTCTGGTTGAATTGTTGTTATTTGATGTGTTGGAGGGTTTAACGTTGTAGCATATCTGACTCTTATAGCTTCCTTGTAGGTATTTGATCAACTCCCTTCTTTTAGATAACCGTCCAATAATCACTAAATATCTAATTATTAATTATCTTAGCCTATGGATTAATTAAATTAATAAAATAAAATTAATTAAATTAATCTCATAAAAAATTAATTCAATTAATCTCACAAAAAATTAATTTAATTAATTCTTAGACTTAAAAATAATAAATAAATAAATAAATTTTTTTTGGTGTAAACACAATCATTGGATTGTTTCAAGTGAATTAGAATCATAATGAAGCCGTCCTCAAATTAAAATAGAATTGAAACCAATGCCAAGGTCAAATTAACACTAGGACTTGACTTTTTTTTTTTTTTAATTAATTTCAGGGACTTTAGATGCAAATTAAATCAGACTAACCTGGTACTTATTCCCACATTTAAATCTCCAAAAATCTATTTCACAATTCAGGCCGATTAACATGGGATATAAGATCATAATGAAGGATATTTCAACTAAGCTGAAGCCATGCACGTCAACTCTGATCGGTGAACAACAATTTAGCTTTGCACCTGGACGTCAAATAACTAATAATATTGCCTTGGTCAAGGGGGTGACCCATTCGATGGAAAGACGTCTGGGTAAGAAAGGGTATGCAGTAATTAACATTGACCTTGGCAAAGAGTATGATAAGTTGTAATGGGATTTTATATTTACTTATTTCATTTAAGTGCAGATTTGGCTTTACTTATGAAAATTAGCTTATTAAGCTATTTGAATTTGTAAACATTTAAAATTTTAAGCAGTTACGTGTTCCGTTAAAATATATTCGAATAACTGATAAGTAATTAATATATTCAATAAAAAATAACTTATAAGCATATTTATTATTAAAATAATTAAAAATGATATTAAAAAAAATTTGTGGTGAAATTTTAAAAATTAAAGGAGAATAATATAATAAAATACTTGTTCAAATTAGCTTATAAATATATGATTTATAAGTATTAAAATGAAAAGTTAGTTCTTTCAGCTTATTATTATTATTATTATTTTTTTTGTTATAAATCTAAAAAATATTATAAAAAGACAAATAAATTTATTTTTAGAATTTATATGCTAGTTAAACAAACATCCTCTTAATCTATCATCTTGTAAAATAGGACTCCTTTGGCTTTTTGACCAAGATTTTTTTTTTCTTATACTCAGTCTATCATATATCCAAGATACAAGATATATGATTGGACCCACCCATTAAATATATAAGTTTCATATATTTTTATTTTAAATTTATGATGAATCAAGTCTAGAAAAGAATTTCCTTTTTGACCATCTTAAGAAGTAAGATAAGAGTGTTTGTTGTCCTCTATTTAAAAAAAAATAAATATGTATTAGATGAATAATTGATAAGGATGTAGATTAGATATTATTGAAGGAGGCTATGGAAATTTTAAATTTTCCTTTTAATAAAATAATTGGTAACCCCTGATATGGTTCAAGATGACCATGAAATTTGACCCAAAGATGTTTGGTTTCTATAAAAAACTACACCTATTTTGACTAGGTCTTAGTCCATTAATTGCTTGGAATTTAAATAGACTAAAATATCCTTCAAATTTCTACAGCTAAATGCAATTAAAAAAAAAAAAAATCTTTTCATGCATCGTTATAAAATCGGGATTGACCCAGCGAGTTGATTGGGACTCGAGGACAAAATCGAGTCAATTTTTCCATTGAACCGGATAAGAAGTTCACTAAGAAAATTTAGATGATCCGGTGGTTGAATGAATGACTCGTTGACCCAATGAACCATTACCCTATTAATTTAAACTTTTTTAAATTGAATTTTTTTTTAAAAAAAATCAATGATATTAATACTTCAATATTTAAAAGTTTATATTTATATTTAAGCCAATGAATAAGATATTATTTACTTATTATCTTTTTATTTATAACAATATAAGAAATTTAATTGTAAAATGATATGTTTATATTTTTTTTCTAATATATAATTAATATTTCATAAATATTGAGAATATACTTATTTATTTATAACATTATTTTTATTTTATATATTAATTATAAAGTTTGAGAATAAAATATTTAAAATTTAAATATTTTTAATATTTTCATATAAAATTTAAAAATATTATTAAGATATATGTAAATATAGCTTGATAAAAGTTGAAATATTGATTCTAAAAATAAAATTTAGTTGCTTAAATATATTTAAGTATATTAATAAGTGTAATATTTAATTAATATATATTTAATTTATTTTTTTAATGAGTTGAACTGTTGATCAATTGGTTGAATTAGCAATCCATCGACCCAGTCCTTTAGCCAAGTCAAGTTTTGAGCTAGGTTTAATAACTATGTTTTCATGTGATAATTGATAAACATTAATCATTTAATAATTAATTTTTATTAAAAAAAGAACTCAATAAGATTAGATTAACACTTTTTTTTGTTACTAAGAAGGTATGTCAAATTATCTTCAAAGATAAAATTTTTGAAAGAATAAAACTACAATTTAAGATTAATTAATGAAAAAAAAATTTAATCTTCACATATCTTTAAAATTATTAAATGATTGTTAATAATTTATAAAATATATCGTATATAATCCATTTATAATAATAGTTAATAAAATTTTTACATTAAAAAAACAAGTATTAGAAGAATTATTGATTAGAGATTTTTGGGTTGATTTATTATCGGTGCTAAAAACTGCTCAACTTTTAAATTTAGAGTTGTCTCCACTAAAATAATTTAAACTAATTTAGTTTGGCTCCTCTTATTATCCGATGTGGGACTCCAAAGACAATGAAACAGTTGATTTATCTACAGGTTTTACCTTTTACTTCCTTCTGCAGCCACACTCTTGTTAGATCCGAATTCCAAAGCCATATGTGCACCTCAAACAATGTGTTATTTTTTCCTTTCTTTACGACAATGAATCAGTTTCATATGGCATCAAGGGAAGTGTGTTGTTTATATTTGTTGTGTTTTTTTTCTAAAAAAAAAATCTTCTCTGTTTGGAAATAAAAATAAAACAAAAAAAAATTTCAAAAAATTTTTTTTTTTTTTTTTATATATAAAAAAAAAATAAATCAATTATTTTAATTTAAAAAATTTAAAAAAAAAGAACAAATAATTGTGTAAGAATTCATTTAATTTTTTTAAAAAAATAATTTATTTAAAAAAAAAAAAAGGCCATTGAATTTCTTATGTGCATAATCAAATAAGCACATTGACCATTTAATTGTGCCTAACATACATATAGAGTTGGATCGGTATCCTTCATTTAACATTGCAACGCCTTTAGTTGAACCAGAATAACATAGTGAATGCTAGTGATGCTTATTTCTGAAATGCTTGTGCACAATACCAGTACTTGTTTCTTGAATTGGTCTACACGGTGAAGCTTTTGGTTGACATTAGAAGATAATGCACTGGTTTATATTTCTGGGAACATCAAATGTTACCTCGTGAAATTTTTGTTTAGATTCAGTCCACCATGAACTCAAGACATAAATATGAGATATCTAGGTTCCATCATACATAATTTATTATGTGTCTTGGGTACACGATGGATTAGGTTAGATAAGAAAAATCCTATTTATATTATCTCAATATTCCATAGGTAGATGTTTGATTAGCGAATTGATTAAATGCAGGCCAGGGGACTTGATGTACTGCCAACAACTATATCTTGGTTTTGCAATGGAGATTGTGAACTTTTTCTTTGATTCGGAGTTTCAGATATTGTTTTCACAAAATGGGTTAAGTCAATTTGGCTTGGCTCCTCCTTGTCATCGATGTAGGACTCCAACATCCTCTCAAATGTAACTGAATTGGACTCAAGTTTATAAGTTTAATTGTCACTTGAACCGCATGTGGTGGCATATCTAGAGTTTTGCCTCTTTTCTGTGGCTTGGTTCTATGTCTAGTTTTTTTTATTAGCTCATCGATCCATATGGGTCTAGCTAATTGCAGCATTGATACCATGTGAAATCTAGAGAGTGCTAAAGGCTATTGACAAGATTTAGTTGTTGAGTTTGGAGTTGCCTTCAGTAAAATGGTTTAAGTCAATTTAGCTTGGCTTCTCTTGCTATCCGATGTGGGACTCAACAGAGGTGACAATGAAAAAGTTGATTTACTGGAGAGAATGGTGTACCCAGAAGAGATTAACCATTATGCTATTGGAGTCGAGTGGTTCAAGTATCTATGCTTGACATCTAAACGTCCAACTATCAAGCAAAGCTTGATTTCCCAAGAAAGTGGAGTGGCAGAAAGTGAAATTACAGAGGAGAATGAAGAGATTATTCAGAGGTTGAATGCTATGCTGATAACACACTTCAGAGAACTGTCAAAGCCACCCTTCATCGAGGAAGCAATGAAAGCAGCAGGAATTGCCTTACAATGGTATGAACCACTCGATGTCAAAGAAGTCAATCCAGAATGCCAACAGTGACTCAGTTTAGGAGGCAGTATCACATAAATGTCAGGATGACCATTTCTTTTAATGGAAAATTCGAAACTTCTCCATTTTTTTTTTCCTTGCTTACTGGTAGAATCATTATCAATGCCCATACACTTTCTCCCCGACCGGATTGTAAAAACCTCGATCGATTGGATTGTAAATTTCAAACGCCCATGAGGCTGTATAGGCAGACCAGTATTGAGTTCAAATGAATTAACGGTGATATGCCTGCACTCTCTCTGAATTTTATACATTTAATTCCAGAATACGTTGCTCATAACAGAAAAATTGCTAATATTTGAAGTAGCCTGGTAATAAATTGGTCTAAATAGTTAATAATCCATTAACAGACCATGTGCTGTCAACATTCTGGTATAAAACTGCAGGGCAATTTATTAAGAAGCAGTGTATATTTTCTTGCTCATACATTGCAATTTTTCTTATTGAAATAAACCTCAAACAGTTGCATGATCTTCACATATGGCAAAAACTTGCCTGAATCAGCACCTGAACATCAGCTCTAAATTCTAACTATTAACAGGACGAGTTCAATGAATGGCAAAATTTTGTAAAAATGGCACATCACAAACAATTGTATTGGTAAAAAATATCCCTAGAACAAATTGGCACCAAGCCTTGAAAATTTCCTAGCTAGCTGCTGCTCTCGCATAACGTGCTCTGTCAAGTCTTATTTTTTGAAACCCATTTGTAGTTTGAGGGCCTCATAGAAGAAGTCTCCTGATATCACTGAAGTTGGAACGCAAAGCTGTGAGAAATGCACCTGCAAAGAGAATAGCTTTAAAATTAATAAAAGCAAAATTCAAAATCATAGGTCAATGTGAACTTTTGTTATGATGATGCCCCGTGCAGCAGCACCAATCAAATCGCTACTTAACACCTTGAGATAAACTTAAAAAACAAACTGGAAAAATAACCCTCTGTGGGCAAGAAGAAAAATATCATTCCTTCTCAAAAAGTAAAGTTAACTGGCAGGCAAGGTCACTAAGGCTCAATAATTCTCCAGAGTTAGTTGCACCCTACACATTGCGTAACTGCATCACCTCAATGTGTATTGAAAACCTTGTCCAATTAACTAGGCTAGGGGCACTTAAGTAGAAGCCCTGCCTGTATAATGATTAATGACAACCTCGTGGACTGAAATCCCATAAATCACTAGCCTAAGGAAGCAGGAGTCTGACCCAAAAGGAATCAAACACCAAGACATTATCCAGCAGATAAAAAACTGACAATTTTAAGAATACCTCCCCATTTCAAATAAAGCAATTTTACAACATCACAGACCTCCCACTTTGCCATCAAAAACACGATGATCAGCAGATAATGTCAAGTTCATTTTGTTGACCACTGCAGGCCTCTCAGTTCCTGGTAGAAAGTAAATGCACGTTATATTACTCATTCAAAAGCATATAATATTATGTTACAGAACCTAAAAGCAGCACACACTTACCATCACTTCCAAGTACTGGTTCAACAACTTTATTCCCTCTACCAACAGCTAGGATGCCAGCCTGAAATTTTGTAGAGGAGAATTTTTACATTATACATGGACAATTCAACGAACAATGAAAATCAATTCGAGAGAGAGAGAGAGAGAGAGAGAGAGAGAGATAGAGAGAGAGAGAGAAACCCAACAACAACAACAATGCAGTAAAGTATTTACAGTTTCCTTATTCCCCTATTGTGTTTTTGAAAGCGTAAAGCTAAGACATGGTGGGTGTTTGTTCTCAAAAACTTTTCCACCACCAACTTTCAAGAAACATACAAAAAGGTTTTCAGAATTCAACTAATAGAAGGCTTTTTTTTATTGTTATTTTATAAATAATATGATTTAGCACTATGTGCATTGTGCCTGTAAATTTTAAGTCTGCCTTTAAGGAGATGAAAACACTTTAAAAACCCTTGCTTCTTTCAAGGTCCAAGTCCAACAAGGTCTTGGCTTTTGAGAAGACATCATTCAAATAGCAGAGCATTTTCATTGCATGAAAAGATGACTGATGAAACCAACGGTTACGTGTTCATTTGAAAAAGCGTAGTATGTGCATGCAGGTAGCGAAGAGAGTAAGAACCTGAGGGGGACTTATAATTGCAGCAAATTGGTCCACTGGATACATTCCCAGGTTCGAAATGCTGCACAATGATCAACAGCAATTGAGATTAAATAACTATTTATTTATTTTAACAAAAAAGGGCACTTTGGATATTTAAAACAGAGATAATATGTATACCTGAACGTCCCTCCTTGAAACTCATTTGGAGCAAGCTTCCCTGCCCGAGCTTTCTCAGCTAGTTGCTTAACCTGAAAGTCCAAGTTACTGACAATAAGATAATGATGAAAAGAAAATTTTAGTTCAAAATAGGCAAAGTAAAATATTGGCAATGATTAATAAAGAAAAAGGAAACAATGTATAAAGGATTAATTTTCCTATCTGGATCCAAAAATGACCTGAAAGTCATTTCCTTTTCTCTGGGTGATCAATGTCCATGAGTTCCATGTAATAAGTTTCCAATAAATATGCATGTAAGGTATGTTTCAAGAGTAATAAAGTAGAAGATAATTCCTTGTTTCCTTGAGGTTATGAGCCAGCCAGCACAATAAAGCACTAGCTGTAGCTGCAGGCTTTATCTTTTGATGTATGAGACTCTCACATAAAGACAAAACAGAAAACAAATCAAACTTGCCACAAGGTACCTCTGAGGAGATAGATGTAATGGACTTCTCGTCCGCATTCCTAACAATAGGAGTCATTAGGCCCTGCAAAGTTAAAAAAAAAAAAAAATGTAATGAAGCCAGATGTTTTCTAGACATGCAAAACAACAGATTATTATCAACACACCTTCTCGGTATCAACTGCAATTGATATGTCTACAGAATCACACAAAATGATTTCTCCTTTCTCAGCATCCCAATACGCTGCAGTGCATTGATATATCAGATTCAGTACCAAAAACGAATAAAAATACAGTAAGGGAGGGAACCGCAAATAATACCATGAATTCCAAAATATAAATAGATAGGTTCAAAATATCAGTAGATAAAATAATACTCAAAAGGTCAACTGTCAGATTTCTACCAAATACTATTAAAAGAATCCATTTCAATAAAAACATTTTTTTGCCTTCTTATACTCAAAAGCATAGTTTAAAACTCGGATTTCTCATTGTTTTTACATATAAACAAGGCAGGTGGAGTGGGAGCCAAAACTTCAAATGGAGTTGTTCATTTGCTTAGTTGGTAATTGAATAAGCACCATATCAGATGCTTGAACATGAATTCAGACTTCAAAGGGCTACACCTCATTTTATAGCCCACCAAATGCATCCAACAGAACAGAAGTGTTCCACAAGTGTACAGCAACACATTTTGTTATAGCATTAGTTTCCAAACATGAAAACATGTTCTAGCACTATCATAGAAAAAACTGAACTTACAATGTGCATAACGAATATAGACATAGCACTATGATTGATAAGGCACCACACCAGCAATCAATTCTTAGTTTGAAAAAGATCTAGATATAGAGTATTCTTTCTACAATAATATCTAAAACAATTAACAATTTAACACGTCTTACCATTAGCTTCTGGTACATTTCGCAGAGCAATTGCAACAGCTTTGATGACTATGTCATTTACTGACACCTTAATATCATGTTGCTCTGTAAGTTGAGGCAGCACCAATCCATGAGCAATCTGCCAAATTATTGATGTCCAGAAAAACAAAGCAACAAATCCAAAGTTTAAGTTCAATACCTTTGAGCTCCTTTCTGAAAGAAAGAAGAGGATCCAGTATAACATCTGACAGACACCGCTAATAAAATTAGAAAAAATATTATCTAAATAAATGAGAGAAACTACCATATAGATTAACATTACCTGTTGATAAATACAAATGTGGTGTAGTTTGTTTTGATTCCAATAACCTTCTTGCTATGACCTGCAAAGTTAACGAGAAAATTTCACCGCAAACTAAATTTGCTAACACATTAGCAAATTTCTTCAATAATAAAAGTAGGGCAATAACAGAGAACACAACCCAAGTACAGGAAAAGAATGCAAGAGAAACCCCAAAAGAAAGATACAGAGAAGGGGGAAAACTTGTAAACATCCAAATGGCTCAAGAAGCAGAGTAACCAAACAGAGTTGACAGCCAAATCCATTAAAACATCACAAGGAAACAAAAGCTCAATACAACTGCACCCAGCTTCTATTCCAAATATCAGAAAGGGCATTCATGCATCGCAACATGTGTGCTAATAATTGTGTTACAGTAAGTAAACAACCAAAACAGATCACAACTACAAATGAATAGCAACAACATAAAAAAAATTTCTTATCCAAAAAGCGAGATTCCACCAGTCCATAAAGTGTGAGAAAGAACAAGACATTCATTTCTGGGCTATTCTACAACATCTGATGTGGAATGGAAATAACATGCAGGTCCAACAAATAGATAATTGACCATGGAAACTCATGCAATGCTATCAAATATGTTGATATGTAATCATAATGTAGCAGTAAAAGGAAAATTAATGTCATAATACAAGTCTGCTCAAAATTGGATAGAAAATACTATCAGATGACATGAGTAAGAATGGCTATGGGCATACATATGAGATGATGTTTGTTTCAGGCATGACATATTCCATCAAGTTCCAAATCACTTGTTTTACATGCATGCTTCATTTTATTCTAGGATATAGAGACAGAGACGAGCAGCAGTATCAAGAAAAAAGTTCTAAAGTTCTATAAAACCCTTCAAAATTTTGACCAAACAAATTAAAGGGACTCACAAATAGGAAGAACCTACACCTTTTTCATTAACTATAGATGGAACCTACCTTGCGAATTTGAGTATTTGGCAAATCTTCAAAAGAATCTGACCGCTGTGGGTGAGATTCTGGTAAAGCTGTGGTTGAAGCTTGTGAGCCTTTTTGAGATGGAGCTGCTTTATCCTTAGGTGTAGATTTTCTTGAAGATCCCTTTCCTGACTTAATTGCAGCCCAAACATCACTCTTTAGAAGAGTGCCATGATGACCGGATGCCTTTAATGATGATGCATCCAATCCATACTCTGAAATCAGCAACTTAGCAGAGGGACTAATCCTTGTAAAACTTGTCTTTTCTTCTCTACCATCATCCTTTGAGTCACGATGGGTCAATATTTCTTCCTTCACCTCCATGCTACCACTAAAATTAGTCTTTACAGTTTCAATATCATCTGGATTTTCAACCTGGAAAAACAACACAATCAGCAATCTCACCTCGCTTGGGTGACTCACTTCTACACAAATTACAAGTGAAATTAAAATGTTTCCATAAATTAAAAAAGCTTTTTAAGAACTGTAGTTCAGGAAAAGTACCCACGAGCTACTAATTAAATACTGAAGAAATCTAATACAGCATTATCTCATGACAGCTTAAGGAAACAAGTTACTCATAAGAGCAATAACTGAAACTAACCGTGACTGCAATTGGTTGTCCCACTGCCACATCCTTTGAACCATCTGGTGCCAGTATCTTAGCCAAATACCTACACTTAGAAATTCCACCGTTGTGAAAAATCTACTAGTGGCGTAACATTGAAAATCAATTACTACTTATTTCAAAGAAAATTATTACATAAAAGTAAAGATATTTGAAAAAAAGAACACCAAGAGGCCAACAAATCATATACAAATAGCGATTCTTGCAACACAGAAACTCACTAAATTCCAAAGCTGCTAGCATATAGAGACAGAAACCAAAGATCTAGAACACTAAGCCAATTACCTTAGAGCATTGTCAGAGAAAATTCCTCTCTCAAAGCCTCGCTGTAGCTCTCTTTCTATACAACACAAAAGTGGCAAGAGGGATCAATTCTAGGCCTTTTTTTCCCCTTCTATGTAGAAGTGTATAAACCTCTCCATTCCATGGTTCATCTCAAATAAATTCAGCTTATAAGTAGGAGATTATATTGAAAGAGTGAACCTCATTCCAAAAACATCTAGCACAAAAACATTACAAAAGCAAATGCTGAATTCATTCAGATGATTTGTTTTTTCAAACTAAAAGTTTCAGCTGCATTCTTTCTTTCTTTTTATAAGCTGCATTCCTATCAAAGACAACTGTAGAAAGAGATGATTCTCCTTAATTTCAATTAATCTGTACATGGGTATATATATACAACTGATTCCTATAATTGTGTTCTACTAATTAGAAAGAAATCCTAAATAAGAAATCCTAAATAGGAATACAGAATACAGAATATACAAAGAAATAATATAGTGATTGACTTTCCATAACACTCCCCCTCAAGTTGGAGCATAGATGTTAATCATGCCCAACTTGTTACAAATGTAGTCAATCCTAGCTCCATTTAGAGCTTTTGTGAAAATATCTCCTAACTGCTCTCCAGTTTTGATGTGTCCTGTTGAGATGATCTGTTGTTGAATCTTTTCACGAACAAAGTGATAATCAATCTCAATATGTTTGGTCCGTTCATGAAACACCGGATTAGAAGCAATATGGAGAGCAGCTTGATTATCACACCACAATTTCGCAGGCAGGGAGGTCTTAAAACCTATCTCATCTAGTAATTGAAGTATCCACATTACCTCACATACTGATTGTGTCATGGCTCTGTATTCGGATTCAGTACTAGATCGAGAAACTACACTCTGCTTCTTGCTTCTCCAAGACACCAAATTTCCTCCAATAAAAACGCAATATCCAGTAGTTGACCTTCTGTTAACCTTAGATCCAGCCCAGTCAGCATCTGAAAAACATTCAACATTCAAATGCCCATGATTACCATATAACAAACCTCTTCCTGAAGCGCTTTTCAAATAACACAAGATTTGTCCCAAGGCTTCCCAATGAGCAACAGTTGGGGAAGACATAAACTGACTTACCACACTAACGACATAAGCAATGTCAGGACGAGTGACTGTAAGGTAGTTCAATTTTCCTACCAATCTCCTGTATCTCTCTAGATCTTCAAACAACTCACTATCCCCTGCTAACAGTTGTAAATTTGGAGTCATTAGTGCACTACAAGGCTTAACACCTAATTTTCCTATATCTGTCAATAAATCAAGGACGTATTTTCTTTGGGACAAGAAAATACCCTTCTTACTTCTCATAACTTCAATACCCAAGAAATACTTTAACAATCCCAAGTCTTTAATCCGAAACTGGGTTTGGAGGAAGGTTTTAAGAGATGAAATACCTGCAGAGTCACTCCCAGTGATGACAATGTCATCCACATAGACTACTAGGAGAATTAGACCAGCCTCAGATTGCCTATAAAATACTGAGTGATCACACTTACTCTTTTGCATACCAAATTCCTGTACTGCTTCACTGAATCTCCCAAACCAGGCCCTAGGACTTTGTTTCAAGCCATAAAGAGACTTCCGAAGCCTACAAACTTTACCCAACTCCCCCTGAGCAACAAACCCAGGTGGTTGCTCCATATACACCTCCTCCTGAAGATTACCATGAAGGAAAGCATTCTTGATATCCAATTGGTGCAGGGGCCAATCATATGTAGCTGCTAAAGAGATAAACAAGCGAACAGAAGTAAGTTTAGCTACAGGAGAAAAAGTGTCAGAGTAATCAACCCCATATGTCTGAGCATATCCTTTTGCTACAAGGCGTGCTTTTAACCTAGCTATAGAACCATCAGGATTTACCTTTACTGTAAATACCCATTTGCAACCAATAGCTTTCTTACCAATGGGCAAAAGCAATAGTTCCCATGTACCAATAGCATCTAAAGCCTCCATTTCCTCTTTCATAGCAGCACACCTGCCATGATGAGACAGTGCCTCACCAACAGTATTAGGGATAGGAATAGAGTCTAAAGAAGTAAAAAAAACACCGAGAACAAGAAGACAATTGATTATAAGAAACAAAAGAAGAGATAGGGTAAGTACATGAACGCTTACTTTTACGAAGAGCAATGAGTAAGTCTAGATCAGAATCATTATCAGTATGAGGTACAAGATCTTCCAACGAAGTAGCTAGTAGAGGATCTGAGTCAGGAGTCTCCAATCTCCTAGAATAAACATGAACAACGGGAGGTCGAGTAGGTCTAGAGACAGAAGGAACAGGCTATGGGAGAGGACTAGACATTGGTTGGACAGTATATCTTAAGAGAAAATCCTCCTCCCCCTGACTCTCATACACAGATGATTGAGGAAAAAATGGAGTGGACTCAAAAAATGTCACATCTGCAGAGACAAGATAACGATTAAGAGTAGGAGAGAAATAGCAGTACCCTTTTTGCAGCCGGGAGTACCCAAGGAAGACACATTTGAGAGACTTTGGATCTAATTTAGTAACTTGTGGACGAACATAACGCATAAAACAGGAACAACAAAAAATACAGGGTTCAATAGGGAACAAAGATTTTGTAGGAAACAAAGCAGTATAAGAAATATCTCCATTAAGGACAGAAGACGGTATACGATTGATCAAAAAACATGCCGTAGAAACTGTATCCGCCCAAAAGTGTTTAGAAACTTTCATTTGAAAAAGAAGAGCACGAGTTACCTCAAGAAGATGATAATTTCTTTCGGCCACGCCATTTTGGGATGGGGTATCCACACAGGAAGCTGATGAAGAATGCCATTTTGTGTCACATAAGACTGAAATTGTGCTGAAAAGTATTCTTTGGCATTGTCACTTCTTAATATGCGCACAGAAATATTAAATTGAGTTTTGATTTCATTACAAAAGGTACAAAAGATAGAAAACAACTCAGAACGATTCTTCATTAAATATAACCAGGTAACACGAGAGTAATCATCAACAAAAGTAATAAAATAATGAAATCCAGTTTTAGAAGAAACAGAACAAGGACTCCAAACATCAGAATGAACTAACTCAAAAGGGGATGAAGCCCGTTTATTGACTCTAGACACAGAAGGCAAACGATGATATTTTGCAAACTGACACGACTCATATTCTAGTACTGATAAAGACTGAAACTAAGGACATAGCTTTTTCATGGTAGACAAAGAAGGATGGCCCAATCTACAATGAGCTTCAAAAGGTGTTAAGGTACTGGAGCAAACAAGCGACCGCGGTACATGATTTTCCAGAATGTAGAGACCACCTGACTCACGTCCTCTACCAATAATCTGCTTCGTCGTAAGATCCTGAAACAAACATTGGTCAGGAAAAAAGGAAACAGAACAATTCAAGGTACGAGTAAGTTTACTAACAGAAAGTAGATTAAAAGAGAATTTTGGTAGACACAAAACAGGTGACAAAGAAATTGACGAAGTCGGATTCACAGTTCCAGAACCCATGACACAAGAAGTAGAACCATCAGCTAAAGTAACATTATAGGAAGTGAGATTAGATTGAAAAGCAAATAGAAGACTAGAATTACCTGTCATGTGATCTGTCACACCAGAATCAATAACCCATTTGGATGAGGAAGACACAAGGCATGTAGTGAATTTTACTGACTCGTGATCGCAGGATGGAACCGTAGGCTTTAGAGATGCCTGATACTGGGAAAACTGTGCAAAATCCTCTGCAGATACCAAAATAGTTTTCTTAGAGGATTTTGCACTGTAGAATCCTCTGCTGCCATATTTGCCATCTGTGATCGCTGATTTTTCCTCTGAAGTTACAGACAATTATATTTTGTATGGCCAGGCTTATGGCAATAATAATAAATAACTCCTCTTGAGTCATGATTAGAACTAGCCTCTCCATTATGCTGATTACTTCTGCTGCCTGTAATTCCTCCTCTACTTCCTCTTCTATTACCCTGTTGTCCATTTGGATTACGGCTAACAAAAGCACTACTGGCAGGCTGTGAAAATTGGGTACTTCCTGTACGAAGGACCCGTGTGAACGTTTCATGCAACGAGAAAATCTCAGAACTGGAGAGAATATGAGATTTAGCAGTCTCATACTCTGAAGGAAGACCTGCAAGAAAACTCATAACAGCCAGTTGCTCCCGTTGGGCCTGCTGAACTTTCACATCAGGATTAAAATGCAACAATACATTAAGTTCCTCATATACCCATTTAAAATCCATAAAATAAGCCGTGAGAGACTTATCCTCTTTCTTAGCACGGTAGAATGCCTTACAAACATCATAAATACTGGAGTTATTCCCTTTACCAGAATACAAAAAATCTAAGTAATCCATCAATTCCTTAACAAATTCACAGTGATTAATTAAACTAATTACCTCACTGTGAATCGAGTTCCGAAGCTGCAAAAACAACCGAGCATCCTCCCTTAGCCAAGTTTGTCGTGTATCATCTGTAGGTGGATCTTTAGTAAGGTGATCATCCTTATCAATGCTACGCAAATAGACTCTAACAGTCTTACTCTACTCCAGGTAATTCGAACTATTAAGTTTGTGTTCCGTGATCTTAGTCATCATTGAAATCACATCAGAAATAATATTCTTATTCTCTGTCATTTGTTGAGACAAAGAAAACTAACCGAAACGCTAATCCAAAGTGCTTACAGCAGCAAAATAACCCAAAATCACAAATCAAGCAAATACCAAAATAGGATCTGAGAGCCAAATCTCAGAAGTCCTTTAATGGTATCTTTGGATCGAACAAAGACACAGTGGTGGAATGAGGGGGTTGAGGCGACGTCGGCGATGTTGATCGGAGTCGAAATGGTCGGTCGGTGGCCAAGGTCTCTCCTGAGCTGGATGGTGAGAACAAATAGTCACTCTAGATAGATGACCTGCTCTGATACCATGTAGAAAGAGATGATTCTCCTTAATTTCAATTAATCTGTACATGGGTATATATATACAATTGATTCCTATAATTGTGTTCTACTAATTAGGAAGAAATCTTAAATAAGAAATTCTAAATAGGAATACAGAATACAGAATATACAAAGAAATAATATAGTGATTGACTTTCCATAACAACAACGATAGCATTTTTTTTTTGCCAAACAGAAAGCATTTAGTAAGCTTGAACTTTCGCATGCCATGAAAATTGTCAATGGCCAGGATCCTCTACCACAATCCCCCAGGCATAAGCTTTCCAAATTGAACTCTTTAGTTAGTTATCCCTGTCCTCACTATTGCATTTGTTAACAAGGACCCAATAATACGAGCTATCATCAGATCAAAACACTCTTCCTTACTACTAATCAATCTAGCCATGTCCTCCCTCTGCACGTTCGCAATATATATAGAACATCTTTAAATCAGTCTTGACAGTGTCTCACGAGGATATTTTCTAAGATAGAATTTTATTGAGGGGAACATATAATTACTCAATATTCTCTTAAATGTCCCTATCATGTGCCAACAAACGAAGATATAGCAATCAGATTTTGGAGAAGAATATTTGTACTCTGGATCATGCCAAAACAAGACACCCTCAAACACACACAAAAATATCCACTTAGAGTCCTAGCCATTGTGATCCAAGCCATGTTTGAAAACAAGCCAACAAACATCCACTTTAGAGGACCCCTTTTCAATAATGAATCTCTAAAACTACTTGACATTAAAAGCTCTATTAAATGCCCACTTGTTAATAACTTATATAGTTATAATAAGCACAATTTTGTCCAAAATCTCCATTTTGGAGCTTTTAGAATCAACAATTGTTGGGCTTGAAATAGCCAATAATTGTAACTTTTTTGGTTCACCAAATACCTGAACTTAGCTATTAGGGGTCAAACAGTGAAAACAAACAGCCCTCCACTCCAGAGGTAAAGACAAACAATTGGTGCCTAGAATGCCCTTGTCAATGGGCTTCTAGCCCCTCTTACCATACGAAATGTTACTGTCCTGTGCAAACTCATAGAAACCTTTTTTTAAACTTCAACTTCAACTAAGGTATTTGCCAGAAATTAAGGAATAGGGATAATCATGAACATCGAAAGAGTTGCTTTTACAAGAGTAAGCCTCCCACACCATAGGATAAATAATTGCTTTTTTCTATTAGACAAGTTTTAGTTCAATTTTTTTTTTCTTTTTTGCAATGAGAACCCAAAAGTTTTTTTCTTTGAGTTTAGCTCATTAAGTAAGATGAACATCCATCCAACAAAGAGACCCCTTTTACATGGTGTAGCTTGCTATGAGACAACCACCCACTTATTCAGCCAGAGGAGTCATCTAATTTAACCGCAAATTAACCTTCAGCTCAAATACCACATCAAAACAGAGTGGGATGCACATTAAGTTGAGGATTTGACCAAACTCTCCACCACAGGAAATGAGTGTTAAAAGTGAAGAGGTGACAAAACATAATTTACCATCTCTGCTTCCCACCTTAATCCACAACTAAGCCCATATCCATTGCTATGGAAATCTCCTTTTTAAGAATTTCTATCTACAATACATGTACTAAATACCTCTGCTTAATGAGCACCTAATGATCCGATAGTCGGAGGGTGGTCAAACCATAAAGATAAAAATGTCCTAGTGTATCTAACTTGGTCAAGCTATATATCCCTTAGATTGTATACAACTTGATTAAACACACAATCCCATGAGTTAAACTAGCAAATTGTACTCCAGTATAAAATTTCCCCCATGTAAAGAGCAATACAATCTCTATGGTACAAGAATAATTACCCCTCTTCAAGACTTTCAAATTCAAGGGTGGCCTTGTCTGTCTCTATCTCACATATGACTTTAACCATTTCTATCTGTTAAGAGAGAAATAACAAAAGAATTAGGTATTATGATTTAATCAATCAGTATATGCAAGACCGAAAGGAATTCAGCAATGAACCTATAACTTAACCAAACAAACCAACCTTGTCTCCTTTTTTTTTCTCCATTTGGCAATATTACCTTGGTTCTGTGCAGGCACACATAGAAAACCAATAATTAAACTTTGCAGGAAAAGAGAAAATTTAGTAATGCACAATGGAGCCAGAGACGTCTCATATCCTGGTCCATCCTTTCTCACCATTGTTGGTGATAATGCTGGCATTCCAAGAACAATGTGAGGAGGAAGTTCAGACGTGTTGAGCTTAATAGAGGTGGTTCCTTTGTCTTCATTATTGGAATCCTTGTCAGATGATTTTTCCTCTTCAACCTCTGCTCCACTTCTTTGGCGATTCTTTGGGACATTTTGGATATCATCTGCATCCTCAACCTTGCAAGGCCATCAAAAGAGTGTTAACAACCTGTTACCTGAATGATTTACTTTCTCAAAAGTAATTATGTAAAAAGCATAAAACAGCAATATCAATGTTGAACAGATTTTGTGAACAGCATGAAGCAAAAAATTAAAATTTCAATGATATCAAATATGCTGAAGGATACTCAAATAAGAACTTAGCATGGAACCACAACAGGAAGTACGTAAGAAGCAAAAGTGAAATAGAAATCGGTTTGCTAATAATGTCAAAGTTCTCTTAATGTTTTTTTTTTTCTTTTCAAACAAAGATGGTTTTCTCAATGCGCTATGATTGTTCTCATCCAATAAAAATAGGTCTAAGACTACAAAATAATACACAAGCACATAATTTTTCAAGGGATGAAGGCAAATTACCGTTATTGCGATGAGTTGTCCTACAGGAATATCCTTTGAACCTTCAGGTGCCAGTATTTTGGCCAAAAACCTGCAGTGGAAGAAATATGAATCAATGAATAGAAATGAAATTCCATGGCAGTTTGAAGGAAAATAAAAGCAGACTATGGTTCTGCTCTTTGGTTCAAAAATAATGCAAATAAATCATGTAACAAAATTCTGAGAAGGATTCAATTGGAAGAATAATTCCAAGAAAATCCCCAAGTATACGCCTAAGTAACACACACATACACACACACACATATATGGGAAAAAAGAAATAAATAAAGGAAAGAGTAGAAAAAAAAAACACAAGTTACCCTTCTTCAAGACTTTCAAACTCAAGTGTAGCTTTATCTGTCTCTATTTCACACAGTACATCGCCCACTTCTATCTGTTAGATTGGTTCAAAAGTGTAGAACCAGAGGCCAAAAATGCAATGAAAGAATTAACTCTGTTCTGTCATGGGAAAGGATTTATTTCAAACTTATCACCTTTTAAAAAAACTCACCTTATCTCCTTCTTTCTTCCTCCATTTTGCTATGTTACCTTGAGTCTGCACAAAATAAAATGAATAAAAACATGACTTCTAGCAGAAGAGAATAAACCCCTAAGAGAAGAGAGAGAATTGTTTGATATTATACCATCCCTACACATCTTACCATTGTAGGAGATAAAGCTGGCATTCCAATGACTGCATGAGGTGGAAGGTCTAGAACAACAAAGAGCTTGATGATAAATATGTACATAAATCTAATGACATAAATAACTAGGCATAGAAAAATGTAACTTAATCACAATCATTATCAAAAGGCATAAATGCCATAAATACGAGGATGTGGCATGAGAAAACAAG